>NC_048289.1:3846631-3984131 GCF_009762535.1 Notolabrus celidotus
CACAGACGTCTATTATTTTGAAAATCCATAAACCGCTACTCTATCACTTGTGGGCCACTTCCTGTCTTTGTATATCAATAAAAATGATTCTGTGCATGACAACAACTCTCTTATTCTCTGTCTTGCAAACACTCCTTTGTTACTAGTTTGTCAGTTCTGTGCTGCACAGTGATGCAAGATGGCGGCCGCCATGGAACAGGACCCTGCTATGTGGGTAAAGATATAAAGGCTCATTCTAAGTCAACAAAAACAAAATGATTCTTACATTCTGGTAATTGTACACTCAATTTAACAAACTGATGAATATGATATACATTTCTGTTCTAACTAAACTCTGCTAATTTCTACACACATTTCAAAAGAGCGGGGACAACAAATGTGGAAAGGTTTCGGGCAGGAGCAGAACTCTGTAGTGGAATTCACTGCACAGGCACTAATCACTCCCAGTAACCATTGTCTGAATACAGTTCATCACTGCATCCTCTATGCAGCATGCAAAGAGGACACCATGATCCAGAAATACCAGGACTTCTCTGGACCTGAGCCGGTTTTAAGATGGACTGAGAGGAAGTGGAAATCTGTCGTGTTATGAAACTTTGCTGAGGTCTAGTTTGGACATCCAGCCTTAAAATATATCAACAGAAGGGTCTTCTTTAAGGTATAATTCACCTCACTGTAGAAGCAGCCACAAAGCTTATTCTGGTGGTTAAGGAATTGCTTAGAACCTTAATCTGTGCATAACTTAGTCCCAATATGAGGTCTGAGAATTCAAAACAAGCTCTGTCACGTTAGTGTGAATTATTGTGATGCAAATAAAAAGTTCTGACTTTGAAACAACATTACATAAATGTTCTACCCTCCCAAACCTGGGCTCCCTCCAGGAGTTTCAATGATCCTTGAGCCTGTCTCTCATTACTTATGTGGTAAATCAAAGTCGAGTAGACATTTTAATACGAGGTAATTCTACATGAGCTACTGCTCTGTTCCTGCTTTTGGTAGTTCATTCAGGCACTTCACCCGATTAGATCAGTGTGAAACTGAAAGTATTCTTAGTCGGACTTCCACCAGATCTGTGTCCGGTCTGTCTCTGATCCGCTGGAGTCCGGCTCCATGCTCTCTCTCCTCCGTCAACACCAACTGGTTGTGTTTTCAGAACGCAGCACAGAGCAGGACCCCGGACAGCTGAGTCATGTGACCGAGGTTTCCTCATGGTAATCACTGAATCAAGGATTCTCCTCCTCCTCCTCCTCATCCATGTTGTCTTTCTGGTCCTCTGAAAACCTCTGACCTGTTGACTCCAGGCCTGGCTCCGCTCATCATGACGGTTTGTTGTTGTAGTTAAGTGAAATACGATCTGGTGATGACACAGAGTGTTTTATTCTGAAAATTAACCGGATGTTTTCATTTTGTTTTGGTGAAACCTGACTTCCTGTCCCGCCCCATCTGCTCTGTTGAGATCGATGCGCCGTGCTCCGGCATCCGACAAACATAGAAGTCTTGTGTATCTGATCCGGAGGGCTCGACCTGCCGATCATAAACACAGGTTGAACGCAACAGAGTGGATCCAGTGGAAGTTAACACATTGACTAGAATAGAAAACGATCAGATCCGGTGCTGTGACGGGTCGAAGACGGACCGGATACAGATCTATTGGAATTTGTCCATGGGCGTAGCTTGGATATCTTGGCCAGATCAACACTGATGCTGCATCTGAATTTGCGATTTACACTGGCCTGAGTGCAACTGGTGCTCTACAGAATTACCTTTTTAAAAGTTCTTATCAGATATTATTTTGTGCCGTGTGACCATGAAGAGAAGTTCTGTGAGTGGGTTTGAAAGGTAGTGTGAGCATGGAGCAGGGCTTTTCTGGGACACTGGAGTCAAGCCCTCTTAGAGAAAGTGCCCATATGATAACACCAGGGATGTCCTGGCTCTTATCCCTCATCTATCTTCATGTTTGAAGTGTCTCTGTTCAGAGCTCTGCTGGTAAAGTTTGTCAGTGAGAGGTGAGTTACTGGAGCAGGATTATCAAACAGACATGTTAGAGTTTGAGACGGAGGAACTCAACAACCAGGCTCTGCTAGCTTAAGAGCTAAACGTCCATGAACAGGATTTATATTTATGTCAGCGTGTGAATGCTTCACTGCTCTGTGAGGACTAAAGAGTCAAACGTGTGCATATTTACATTATCAGGCTTTTATTGGGATACCGGAGCTCACATCATGACACAGGGGCTGTGAAGGGTCACGTTAAACCGGTATGTCTGCTCACCTTCTGTAAGCTAGCTAACGATAATAAACCTGAGTTTACAATGAGTCATGAGGTTTCTTCTGTGCGCATGCGCCAACCGTGCATGTAGCCTGTTAGAGTCGCTCCCTTCGTTCACTTCTTTCTGATTTTTCTTCTCTTTCTTCATCAAACTTTGTCAGATTTTTCTCTGGCAGTTTGTTGAAGTTGTAAAGCTCTTTTGGCCTTCCGTTGGTGAGAGTTGTGGACTGTTTTTCACCATGAAATCACTAACTTTAACTTTTACTCACATTACTGTTGCCCTGCACCCCGCTTTGTTTTGTTTTAACTCATGCTCAGCTGGTTGAGCTGAAGCTGGCCGGCTTGTCGGCCGAACTGCTGGATGTTCCAGCAGAACTCTGGAGGTTTAGGTCACATGATCCTAGGTTTATGGAGAGGAGATAGAAGTCATGTCTCTCCTCTCTCATCATGGGCAGTGTGAGACCTCTGGATAATAAGATGGACGAGCAAACAGGACAAGCCAGGAGTCAGACGGAGTTTCAGGAATGTGGCATGTGGCTGCATCAGGATATTCCCGACCACAACGTCTCCATTGACGGCTTCCAGACTGTCCGGGCAGACCGGGGTAGCAGCGAGAGCGCTTTGGGCCTCCGACCATATTATCTGCACAGGGAGATCTCACATGTTATACTGGTAGCTGTTTACATCTCCCCTCTGCCAACCAGACTACGGCGTCCAACGTTCTCAATGCTGCCATAGCCAGACTCCAGACAGACCCTCAGAGTGCCCTCTTCCTGATCTCCAGACAGACCACCAGAGTGCCCTCTTCCTGATCTCCAGACAGACCACCAGAGTGCCTCCCACTCCGGGAAATTCAACCATGTATTTATTTTCTACAGAGCTTATTATTGTATTTGTGTAACTTATTGTGTATAGAGCAACTTTATTGACGGAATCCCCCCCATGGAATAAATAAAGTAATTCTGATTCTGATTCTGACAAAGTTTAGTGGTTACTTTACACTTCATAATCTGACGTAGCTACAAATCAACACATGACCTCATCACTCTGCATCCTGATAAAAGATAAACAAAGAAAAGTAGGGTTAAAAAGAAGATCTGTGTTTATTAATTTGCTTCAGGACCAAATGCTTGCTTTGACAAGAGGGTATAAAGTGCTCATGGGAAATGTAGTCTTCATCAACACAACATGAAAATCCTCCACAAGGCCTTTAAAGCAACATTTCTGTTTATATCTGACAGTCCAAAGGCAGCGTTGGACCGCATTCAAACATTCATCCCAGTTAAAATGTTTCATTTTGTGACAAGAGAAGATAACTCCCAGTCTGTGTGTATTCCCGGCCTGTCAGTCAGCCTGTCAGACCCCATGTTCACTGAGTTATACTGATCAAAAGATTTACACGCAACAAATCCGAAATCTGTTGAATATTTCAGCAGAGTTCTGATGCCAGAGGCAGCCATACGATGGGATCTTCTGTGGCTTATAGCGTCCATCCGCTCTGATTCTTAGAACGCGTCAGAAGTCCAGAGTCTATTTGAGGTTTATGTGTAGGTTGCGATGGTGATCGGTCATAATATATTAACCTCTCTCAGCGCTGGGTCCTGTTCACTGCACATGTAGGAGTGAGAGAGAGAGAGAGTGGGGGAGAAAGAAAAGAAAGAAGCATGAGGTAGTGTTAGTGGGATGGGTGTTTATGTCCATGTATCTCTTACATAACCTCAGACTTAATATTTCCACACGGACACAATCATCTCTCTCTGTCTTTGCTTGGCCATCAGTGTGTTTCCAACGGGGCTTTAACCACAGATTCCCGCAGGATTACCTTAACACCCAGATCACCCCTCACACACACGCACACACACACATCCTCCTCAGCCTCCCAACACACATCATTCCCCACACTTTAATCCCAAATCCCCTCAGGGTCAATCAAAAGTTCCAGGTCACAAAGTTATGACGTCCGGGTGAACATTGGATGGTGCTCTTCCTCCTGGCTGAAGATTACGCTGGCTGACAGGGAGGGGACTTGTCTCTGCTGGGGACAGTTGCTACGGGTCAGATATGGTTGGCTGAATTACCCTTCAACACACACACACATATATATACACACACACACACACACACATATATACACACACACACAAAGACACATTGTGTACACACACGTTGCATCAGTCTGTGGTCCTTTTGACTGAAATCTGCCGCCTCTCTTATCTTTCTCTCAAATTATTACACTTTGGGTATAGTCTCCTTTTTTATATTATTAACCTCCACATAACCTTAACCAATAAATTCCACCAGATCCATGTCCGGTCCGTCTCCGATCTGTCACAGCACCAGATGTAATAGGTTTCTACTCTAGTCAATGTGTTAGCTTCCACTGGATCTGCTCTGTTGCGTTTCGACTGCTTCTCTGATCTGGCAAGTCGGAGTCCTCCGGATCAGATACAAAGACTTCTACTTTCAGAATAAAACACTCTGTGTTATCACCAGATTGTATTTCCCTTAACTACAACAACAAACCGTCATGATGAGCGGAGCCAGGCCTGGAGTCAACAGGTCAGAGGTTTTCAGAGGACCAGAAAGACAACATGGATGAGGAGAGGAGGAGGAGGAGAATCCTTGATTCAGTGATTACCACGGGAAAACCTCAGTTACATGACTCCAGCTGTCCGGGGGTCCTGCTCCGTGCTGCATTCTGAAAACACAACCTGTGGATGTTGACGGACTAGAGAGCACGGACTGCAGCGGATTGGACATGAACTGGACATGTGGGGGCGGCAGTAGCTCAGTCCATAGGGACTTGGCTTGAGAACCGAAGGGTCGCCGGTTCGAGTCCCAGTATGGACGAAGTTTGGCAAGTGGACTGGTGGCTGGAGAGGTGCTGGTTCACTTGCCTGGACACTGCCGAGGTGCCCTTGAGCAAGACACAGAACCCCCAACAGGTTGACGGTAGTATCCTCACTCTGACATCTCTCCCTAAGCATGTTCACTGCATGTGTGTGCATTTGTATGTATATACCAAAACAACTGTATGCGTAGCATGTCCAAAAAATAGCATGAGTGAAAAAATGTAATCTACCCCCTGGGGATCAATTAAGTACCTTTCTTTCTTCTTCTTCTTCTTCTTCTTCTTCTTCTTCTTCTTCTTCTTCTTCTTACATGGACATGGATCTGGTGGAAGTCTAATGTGAGTCTGAATACATCAGACTTACACATGACCAAGGCTAATATTATTAACAGTGAGGCCACTCAAGCAAATACGCAACCTAGCCCTAACTATGTTCAACTGCAGCACAAAATCCTCCCATCAACATATGCTTACCAGTATGTTGTAGGGGACCCAGTTGAAAAAGTCTAGATCTGCTGGATATTTGGGTAAAATGTCATCCTCAACCATTTACGGTTAGGTTTAAAGCAACCTGCACTTTACTTTTGCAAGAGGCCAAAGCAGGATGGCATGACAGTATGGTGCCACAATGTCCATATGATATGATATTGCAACTCTAATTTTACTTTTTGGCAACTTAAGGAAAACAAGAGAAACTCTAAACATTGACATAACATCAACTTCAAAACTGTTATGATGCACCGTAACACATCCTCTAGACACAGCGCAATTTTAGCATTGATTCTGAGGTATAAATTCTGCTTTGTGTCGGGGTCTTGTCTCACCCCGTCGGTATTCTATTTCCCATAACTACCTGCTAACCATACATTATCCTGCTTATTACACAGCTACTAACTTTAATTACAAACACGTTGTTAAAAACATTGATAAAATATTATTCTATTGATTTAAATGATTTATGTTAAAAATAGTCCCAGTGATTCCTCGTCAGTGATCGTTCCATGGTGATGGATTCTTCTCTGCCTGTTGTGGTGGATTGAACATGAAACTGTCCTCATTCAGCTCTCCTTCTTCTCTGAGCTCTGTGGTTCACACAACTTTAAAAAGAAACTAATGTCACAACTTTGAACCCTGCTGCTATCATCACCACCGCTCATGGTTTAAGTTTCTTTGTAGAGATCTCTAACTTAAAGTTTCTCTCACCTGCTCCGCTCCTTCATCATATTAATGGACGGGATCCAAGATGAAAATGTCTGTAGCCTGCTGATTTAGCATGCTAACTGAAACTAACGTTTTAGCCACGTTGTTTTGATGCTAACAGAAGCTAATGGTTTCCCCTCACCTTACGGTCTATGGTGTCAACAAGCAGAAGCTAAATGTGTCTGAACTCTTTTCTGTGGATTGATTTGACATGACGTGTGATCAGTTTGTCTCTGGTGTTGATCATGTTAGTGAAAGTTAATAACCGTTGTGAAGAGGATAGAAAGTTCTGCAAAACAAGAGAACTGCTCTCTGGTCAGTTCTTTCTACGTACCCTCCATGTGCAGTTTTTTTTAAACTCACAAACCATATTTTTAAACATTACCAGGTACAACATTTTTCAAAGGTTCTAGTAGATTTGGGCTAAACAGACTGTAATCACTTTTCAAATATAAATATGCCTCAAAATGCTTTGTGCGCTGCAGATAGTCATTCAAAGTGTTTAAAGATACTGCGATTAGAATCCCTGCAAAGATGGCTGAAACTTTAAAAATGAAACCCAGGACGTATGGGATACGAATGAAAAATGAGCTTTCTCTCTCTGTCAGGAGATATCTCCATCGGCTGGCGTCAGAGCGGCCTGAGATCTGGACTCCAATGGTCCGCCCCCTGTTCATGCTCAGCAGCACCTCTAAACTAACACGTGTGCTGAGATGTAAGATTCAGAGCATAATTCTTCTTACTGACCCACATGTTTTATTCTCATATTTAGAAGATGTATGTTCTCAGTCACAGTTCCTCCCCCTCCTTTTCACTCTCTTGCTCTATTTTGCAACCTTTCCCTCCCTCCTTGTTCCACTGAACACTGCATAGTTTGGGAGCAAAGCAAAACACAGTCAAATCTTGTCCTTGCACAGCCAAGGAGAAGCGTGGCAAGAGCACAAACACCTGTGACGCACCACGCACTCTCCTCTCATTGAGGCTAACCCTCTTCCACCCTGACAAGAATGGCTTTTACTTTTTTCCCTTCATCCTGTTTTTTTCTTCTTTTTTTTTTGCTTTCATTTCTTCATCTCACAAAAAACAAGAAGAGGAAGCTCGGAAAGGCTGTGCGCTGGTGGATGGAAGAGACAGAAGAAAGAGGAAATGTTGAAAGCACGGCAGGGCCGTAATTCACCTGTTTTGATGCCCTTTCATGTGCTAATGTGTCTTTTATGGATATAATGCCACAGTGATGAGGTGTACAGTGTTTACACAAACAGGCTGAGTGCGTGCAGGAGGGAGAGTGAGGGGAATTGTGAGTGGCTGCAGGCTAAGGCTCTTGCTTGTGTGGGAGTCCATGTACTGTAAATTATTAAGAGAGACTGATGCTTCCTAATAGGCGTGATAACTCTTCCATCATATTTATGTTTTAACCTTGAAGGCTTACGAGTTCTAATAAGCAACTAACAGGTCACGTGTTCGTGTTCACAGCTATTTGTGTGACAAACGGGGAGAACTCTCTGACGTGGTCAGAGTTTTGGGTTTCTAACTTCGTGAGATTTATGCCTAAAGACTCTGACACACGAACCCCGAGGTCAGAGGTCAGCAGAACATCTGTGATTCTAAAAGTGACTGTGACCCACTTTTACAGATCTTTCTTAAAGACACTGTTTCAGTGAGGTTAGGGATTACTGGGTCAGTCACCCCAAACTGAGGACGTGTACAGTCACAGTTTTAAAATTATAACACCAAGAAACAGAACGCTACATTCACAGCATGCAGGCCTGCTCTTCTTACCTAAAGCCACTAAAAATAGTATGGGAAGTAGAACCTTCAGGTCTTAAAATGTTGCCCATTTTTATGAACTTGGCACTTGATTGAGATATACAGTATATAGATGCATGCCTCCGTATCTTAAAGAGCTCATAGTGTCCTATTACCCCTCTAGAACACTACGCTCCCAACATGCAGGCCTGCTCATCGTAACTAAAGTCTCTGAAAGTAGTATGGGAGGTAGAACCTTCAGTTATCAGGCCCCTCTCCTTTGGAATCATCTACCAGTCAGGGTCCGGGAGGCAGACACCCTCTCTACTTTTAAGAGTAGGCTTCAAAGTTTCCTTTTTGATAAAGCTTATAGTTAGAGATGGATCAGGCTTGGACCAGGTCTTAGTTATGCTGCTCTAGGCTTAACCTGCCGGGGGAACTGAAACACTGGGGTCACTACAAACTTTGGTCCAATCTGAATTTTCCTTTATGATGTTACATGAGTTAGTCTAAAGATTAAATTACTTAAATCATTAATGATACTGAACATATACACTACCAGTCAAAAGTTTGTAAACACCTTCTCATTCAAGGGTTTGTATTTATTGTAATGATTGTAAACACTGTAGATTAATACTGAAGACATCAAAACTATGAAAGAACATATATGGAATTATTGAATGAACAAAAAAGTGTTAAACAAAGCAGAATATGTTTTATATTTTAGATTCTGTAAAGTAGCCCCCTTTTTCCTTCATGACAGCTTTGCACACTCTTGGTATTCTCTCAGTCTGCTTCATGAAGTGGTCTCCTGGAATGGTTTCTAATTAACATGAGCCTTGTCAAGAGTTCATTTGTAGAATGAATTGCCTTCTTAATGTGTTTGAGACCATCAGTTGTGTTGTTCAGAGGTAGGGTTAGTACACAATGGATAGCCCTATTTGACTACTGTTGTAATCCAGATTATGGCAAAACCAGATTATTTCATAGTTTTGATGTCTTCAGTATTAATCTACAATGTGGAAAATAATTACAATAAATAAAAAACATTGAATGAGAAGGTGTGTCCAAACTTCTGACTGGTAGAGTACAACATTCTGCAAGACTTTCATCCTGGATCAGTCTGGTCTCTGTAGAACTTTGTACACATGGAGGAGAAAGATCCTTCAGAGAGGTTGTTTCATTAGTTTTGGCATGTGGAGAGACAATGTCAGAATAATTTTGGGGGCATAAAATCACCAGCCTTTGTTTTGAGTGTGTTGCTGACATGCAGTTTAAATTAGGCAACATCTCTTTGAAGTCAGCCTCCACATTTAAATCACCAGGAATATTTGTTGAAATGCGTTCTGCTCGTCCAATTATGGCATGGCCTTCACAGACAGGCTGGGGAAAAGGGGAGTGTTGTGATTTCATCATCGACTTCTCCTTACAGCGCCCTGTCACATTTGTGATTCACCTTGTTGCTGCACTGTTTTTCCTCGGACTGCTCCCACAGAAGGCTGTCAGCCTCCCTCTGACTATTTGTGAACCTCTGAGACGACTCAGAGCTTCTCTCACAGCCCCCAAGGACCCAGCGCTGTTTTGCTCATCAAACATGGAGCCAGCAGATATTTATTCCTGTTACTTAGAGGTGGCACTGGAAGACTGACCTGATTTAATTAGTGATGCTGTAGGTAAAAGCACAGAGGGCTGCAGAGTGCTTCTGATAGCTGAGCTTGATATACTTCCTCTTCTTTTATTGAATTAGATTCCTCCATCATGCAACAACAAACCTGTAAGATTGTTTGGCTCGACAGCTACAAAGAGCCATCTCATACACTTTGAAACCTTAAAGAAAGCTCAAAGTTCATAATACTGTAAACAAACCTCACCTGAACTTGTACTCTCACATTTGCATTTCTCCCTCTTCTCTTTCATCCTCCTCTCTGCCTGCCTCACCCTCTCTCGCTACATTTCCAGTAGTGATGGATAAAACTTGAACTTGAAAACTTGAAAATTATTGATGAAAACCCGGTCACCAGAGGCTTCCCTCAGCATCTTTGATGTATTCAGGTACACACACGCAACAGTCAGTCCAAACTTCTCTACCATGGCAGTTTGAGACTCCTCTCGAGTCATAGCCTGGAGAAACTCTTGGAGGGAATATTCCTGCTTCAAGTTAAATATGAACTGCTCGATTTATTGTGAGAGCCTCACCTTGAAGAAGTCCTCAGTTTAAAGCATTCTGATAGCTTTAAGCTTCATGTAGCTAACCAGAAACAGAACAACAAGCTAGCTAGGATGAAGTCCTTTGCTATCACAGAGACATACGTTTGTGCTGAGACTTGATTCACAGATATGACGGACTACATGATGGTACTCAACCAATCAACATGACTGGCATGATGATGTTAAAGGGAAAAGGGGCTGGGCTAGAAGACACCTGGAAAGATGACTGTAAACAAACAATTGCATCCAAAGCAGTGTGTATGCATAGACTGTATAAATAATGGACGTAGTATCCGTGACGACACCCATCTGTTTTTGAAGCCAATTGTCGGTGGGAGCCATATTGGAAATGTTGAACTCGACATAACTGCTGTCTAGCGCATGTGAGGTAAAGAGGCGGTCTTTGAGCCTCCTAGCTAACAGCTACAGTGTTCCCGCCTGCCAGTCAAGTCAGTCATTTCCTTATTTGGGTAAAACTCGTATTCTTAATACTCTTAATAATATTCTTCTGAACTGGCGCATTAGAAAGAAATTCCACCCCGTCAGTCATGTAACGATTCTTTTTTAACAACGATTCGATTCCTATCATGATTCGTGGTTGTTGATACGATTAAAGGAAGATATGGATGGACTCTGAGAGGATGCAGACCTGCTGGATGGATATCTGCTAGCACTCTGTGTTTTCTGCTGAACTGGCCAAGTCTTCTTCTTGCTGTCATCATACCTACTCACAGAACTTTCACTATATATCATTTAGAATGATACGATCCGAAACAATTCAGTGACTTGAAATCGATTCAGAAACTTTTTAGCCAAAAATTCAACCAGTGTGACTGTGAAATAAAGACCTTGATACTGGACAGTCCTAGAGTCCTGTTGTTTCTTGTAAGGGAATCAGGTGTAAATTAATTATGGATATAAACGTTGTGTGAAATCCCGTGGCGCCTTAGTAGGTGGTTGGATAGATTTGTGGGGTTGCCGTGGTAACTTTACTTGACCTTTACATATCCTACAAACAGAAAGCGACTTATTTAGAACATCTCCGTCTTTGTAAAAGCCAAAGTGTTTCCACACGCTGGACCGCAATGGTGACTTGATCATTTCTCGCTCGCTGGCTTCTCCTCTGCCGTCCACCATGCTATGTTTTGTTGTCTGCTGGCGCATGGCGATGACGTCACAGACAGGCAGCCTGACTTGAGTAACGTTTAACGTCTTTATCATTAAAAGTGTAAAAAAACACAGATCCATATAAAGTCTGCCGTGCTTAAATCCAATGTGTTATTTCCTAGTATGGATACAATCGATTTATTACCTTTTAAAACAATGTTAGATCAATGTATGTCGTCCAACTTGCTGAGCACAGATCGATGTAGTCGGATCATAGGAACATAAAACGATACATCGATGCAGTAGATGAATCGTTACACCCCTACCCTCTGTAGAGTGTGTGCTGATAGAGAAATAAGCTATCCAGACTACACTGTTTTTTTGTACCAGGATGTAAACATGTTTATTTCTGCTGTAAAGATCGTCTTCTTTGAGTGGGTGTGTATGTGGTTTCTGGTACTTCCAGAGCCAGCCTCATGTGGAAACTCGATGAACTGCAGTTTTTAACATTTGAACATTAGCTTCAATTCTCATGGCCGGAGATTACCGCTTGTGTGTATGACACTCGTATTGATACGCTAGCTTTATGCTAATTAAACATACCATACATTACAGACTTCATCATCCTTCTTTGCCATTTTGTTTGTTTACACTTGCGACTGTTGCACATATGCTGAACGCACACTGCACAATATCACTGACGTCATGGATCACATCATAGTGCCCAGAGCGCACCAGATGTTGGCTTTATTGTTGTTGACTATGACACACTACACGGGATATATATTTATTGATTTTTGGGAGGACTGGCAGCGAAACCTTATGTCTGCCAGATGGGGCTACAATGTGCTGAAAAATGTAGTCTGATTTTGAAATGTAAATATTAAAAAGAACAATGGGAGCCCTCCAGGGTGCTTTATACTTTCCCCTTATGTTCCAATAACAGCTGAACAAAGGATATGGGTGAAAGATGTAACCTGTATGAGCAGGCTCAGTCCAGTATTTGAGCGATGATGTCACACCTCTGCGTAAAACTGTTTCCAGGCCTAAGCTATGAGATTTCAATGGGCTGTAGTTTCTGTACTCCTCACTGTTCTTAACCAGAGTGACCTTGCACGTCCCGGTTTGACTTGAACCATCCCATTATTAAGCTCTGAGTCAGAACAAATACCTACAAAAAACGAATTAAGCAATCTTCATTTATATATCACCAAATCACAATAAATGTTCTCCTCAGACTCTTTCCAAACAGAGCAGGTATAGACCGTACTCTATGTTCTATTATTAACAAAGACCCAACATCAAGACAGGACAAGTTCCAGTCCCATCTTACAGACAGGACTCAGTCTGATCTCATCTTAATCCACCATGAGCAGAGCACTTTGCAGCATTTAGCAAGTTACAGTGGCAAGGACAAACTTCCTTTAACAGGCAGAAACCTCCAGCAGGACCAGACTCATGTTAGACACACATCTGCTGAGACTGTGTTGGAGAGAGGGATAGAGGGAGATGAAGAGAGAGAGAGAGAGAGAGAGAGAGAGAGAGAGAGAGAGAGAGAGAGAGCGAGCGAGCGAGAGAGAGCGACAAAGACAGAAAGAGAGAGAGAGAGAGAGAGAGAGAGAGAGAAAGAGAGGGAGAGAGATGATAGTGGTGAGACAGATAGTAGTAGTTGTAGCAGCAGAGGTCCAGAGGAACCTACCAGACAAGGGAGCTCAGGGACTCCAGAAAGGTCTATGGTTAGTAACTTTAATGGGACAGGGAGAGTTAAAGTAAGAGACAGGCAGAGAGAGGAGAGAGAGGGAAAGACAGGATCCCAGTGTGTCAGTCTAAGCCTATAGCAGCAGAACTAAGAGCTGGTCCAAGCCTGATCCAGCTCTAACTATAAGCTTTATCAAAGAGGAAAGTTTGAAGCCTACTCTTAAAAGTAGAGAGGGTGTCTGCCTCCCAGACGCTGACTGGTAGATGATTCCAAAAAAGAGGGGTCTGATAACTGAAGGCTCAACCTCCCATACTACTTTTAGAGACTCTTGGTACAATGAGCAGGCCTGCATGTTGGGAGCGTAGTATTCTAGAGGGGTAATAGGACACCATGAGCTCTTTAAGATACGAAGGCATGCATCTATATACTGTATATCTCAATCAGGTGCTAAGTTCATTAAAATGTGCTAAATTTTAAGATTTTAAGAAAAGATAAAGATTTTATGGGGAGCCCGTGTAGAGAAGCTAACACAGAGGAGATGTGCTCTCTCTTCCTAGTTCTAGTCAGTATTCCAACTGCAGCATTTAATAATATGTCCTGGTTTTGAATGGTCCATGTCCAAACCAAAAAATGCACCAGACTTGCAAAACTGATTTGTCTGTCAACGTCGTTGCAGAGGCTTTTTTAGCCGATGGAAAATCTTTCCTAACGCACCGTGAGTGAGACTTCAATTCTGATTTGTCTGTAGATATCTCACTAAGTTTGGATATGCATTTATATACTGTATATCTCAACCTGGTGATAAGTTAATAAAAATGTGCCAAATTTTAAGACCAGTGGAAAATGATACCAAACAAGGAAACTAAGTAAAGGCAACTCAGTATTCTTTAGTTTATTTTAATAGTAATGGTACAGGCACTAATTGTATGGTCCTTTAAAAAGTTCATGATTTTGGATCTGTCCTTGATGCTTTGTTAAGCACTTTGTCATGTAGATTTTCAAAAGTGCTCTATGAATAATAGGGGTGTGCGATACCACAAATTTTGGTTTCAATCTGATAACTAGTAATACAGGGCCAGAATCATACTGATATCGATACAGATACTTCATATCATTAAAAGTATCATATGTACTTTGATGTATTACATGTGTGTTAAAACACAGGGCAGTTTTTAAAGGCAAACAACAAATACTCTGCCTGAAGCATTTCCCTCCTCCTCTCTTCTTTTCTCTTGAAACTCAGAGTTCTCTTTGACGTGGATTTCTATGTTTTAATAAATTGGTGGTGTTACCACAGTAGCGAACAGCCTTCCTACACACGACGCAGTTCGCTACATTTTCAGTGACAGCTGTAAAATAGCTCCACAAGATGCTCCTCTTACTTTCAGCCATCACGGCATGCAATGCATGTCTGATTGGTACAGTTAGTAAGGGTGTGGGGCCCAGACTTGTGCGATGCGTGATGTGTTTGTTGGTTGTTTGAGCACACAGGACAGCGGCAGTGGAGAAGCAAAGAGTGCGTGTTCAAGAGAACGGAACGTTGTTTGCACAGACAGCTCTACTCTTTGATGAAATGGATAAAACCTAGAAGAGAGAAACTGAAACTCTATTAAATCCTATTGATGCTAGAATCGATCTTCAAAAACGAGGCGTAGAATCTGTAGTATCGATATTTTGGGATCAATCCGCTCACCCTTAATGAATACAGATTATTATAACTATAACTCCTGGTTAATTTATTTGTGAATAATCAGTATTAGGCAATTTAGGATCTCATGCTAGTTTGAACCATAGACTGTATAAAAAATGGACGTCATCTCACTCAGCTTGAAGTGAGGCCACCACAAAAACTACTCCCCCTAGAGGCTGGCTGCACTATAGGTCAAAAACTCTGTCTCCCCCATTCATTTGAATAGGTCAAACTTTAAAAAATAAATACACATCGTACAAATGTTTGTCACATCTGTGTGCTGTGGTGATATGTAGTTAGTTTTTGACTGTTTTGAGTTCAAGTCCTCTTTTTTCTGAAAAGTTTCTTTTTTCGTCATTAGAGGTTAAAAAACAGGGTTTTACATCCTGGTTTACTTTGATTGACAGTTGCTGTAGAGAGAAACTCCATAGGACCTTGGGACGGTACGCTGTTGGGCGGAGCTTGTTACCGTGGAAACACACACATTCCGTACCGCGCAGACTCTGGCTGCAGAAAATTTACAAGATGGCAGCGTTCCGGAACGGGATCTTTTGGCTTCAAAACCGTACAATGAGAAAAGGCGGAGCGATGCTGTCCATTATATATACAGTCTATGGTTTGAACCTAAACAGTGCTTCTTCTTGTTCAGAATGAAACTGACACAAAGAGCAGGGGAGAGCATTTACTCGCCTGTGAAGGATCATTTGGACCCAGAGACAGATTACACGTCACAGCTGAGGTTATTTCCAAGAATGAAAACAAAGAAACATGACTCTGATCGTTTGATCTGTTTGTTGCAGTGTGTTTTAGATATAGCTCCAAGAAGCCACCATCACCACCAAAGACTGCAGTCTCGGGGTGGGAAAATGTGGCACATACTCAGAGATGCAGGATCAATATTGACTTATAGTTCAGTCGGGCTTGTTCTACACACAAAGAATGTTTTGTTTCTGCATGCATGAAGCTGCACTGGATTGTTTTAGCTCCAGTTAGCATCTTTTGCCCTGTTCGTTGTGAAATCA
The DNA here is from genome assembly GCF_009762535.1 of Notolabrus celidotus. Lineage (NCBI taxonomy): Eukaryota > Metazoa > Chordata > Actinopteri > Labriformes > Labridae > Notolabrus > Notolabrus celidotus. Next base: position 3,862,423 of record NC_048289.1, read on the forward strand.
TGCCTTCATCATCATTCACTATCTGTTACTCACTCTGGTCTGTGCTGTTGACTTCCCACAACGTGGCACCTGATGAAACAGAACCAGCACGGCCTTGTTTCTTTTTTGTTAAGACAGAGTGAGTAAGGGGGGGGCGGGACTTAGGAGGGATCAGTAACACTGGCTAATTCTACAGGACTAATGAGCCACATGCCTGACTGATCAGGCTGTTCAGAAGCTCTTTAATAGGATGGTGGTACTTTGAATGAAAGTGAAACTTGTTGAAATGAGCATGACGAGGCACAGAGTTATTTGAAAATGCACGTGTTCAGTCACTACCTGTCCTCGGGTCTCTGGCTTCATAATTGATCTATTTTAGTAACACCATATGTGCCTGATTAAAGCTTGATGCAGTGAGCTGGTAGACTAGATCAAATGTATGAAGTGGATGTTTGAAAACCACTCAGCTACTGTGCCGTCTACTTTACTGTATCTTCTGAAATGAAAGGTAAAACCTTTGTGGTTGCAGCACTCTGGGTTGTTCCTGACATATGGTGGATTCAGCTTCAGAGCAGGAGAGTGTGAGGCTGAGGTTTGGGGCTAAAACGCAGCAACAGAGACGAGACAGAATCTGGGACATGAGCATGATTTAGGGAGGAAGCATTTTTTTTTTGAGGAACATGCTGCAAGGGAAACGACAGAAACAGAGTGTCACTGTGACTTAGTCGAAGTGGTGACAGCTGTAGGAGATGATTTTAGAATTTTGGGCTGTTATGCGGTTATGCAAAAATATAAAAGGAGGAAGGAAACAAGGACCCAGCTCTTTGTGTATCTGTGATTTGATACTGTGCTTCACTGTGAAGACAGCCCCTGGGCCTGTCTGGACCTTCACCGCGGATCAGTCTCGTATGTTGGGACTTGAATTTTAAGGTTGAACGCTCTCTTTTTCTCTTCAATTGGACATATTTTTTTGTGGTTTAGCATTTCTTTCTGTGCTTTATTATAACTGTGTAATCACCTGGTTATATGCCACAGTCTGGGAATATGTTAACATCAGTTAAAGTCAAACAGTCAAACAGTTTAATACGGAGAATTAAAGATACTGTCACTTCCTTTTGGATTTCACAACAGCACATGGAGGTTCAATTTGTCATAAAGTCCTGGGTTAGCTAATCCTCCTAATGTGCAGTTTTCTTCTGGATACATTCATGTGTGTCCCAAAGTTCAACGTGTCATCATAATGTGCTTATATTTGCATTATGTTTTTGGGCATTGACAGCAGAAGAGAGACAGGAGAGTGCGTAGACATTGTTTTAGATTTGACCTAAGGTCCTGATGTTGTGTGTGCACCATGTTTTGAGATTGTATTGAAGCTTTGGGTTCACTCGCTTTCAGTTACTTGCCTGTTAAAGGGATATTTCAGTCTTTCTGAAGTGGCATTAGCATGCCACTAGTTGTTGTACGAGCCACAACGGATGCCGCTTAGCTCGGCCCCTTTAATGAGAAACTGCAGCAAGCTAGGCTACAGTTCTCTACAGATGGGGCCTCGTAAATATAGCTCATTTCTGAAGACTCTGACCCTAGCACTCATCTCAGTTTAGGTGTACGCTTTACTAGGATATTTTCCGACACTTCACCTTACAACCAGAAAGCCGGTTTGTTTTTGCACTACTTGCAGACACAACACAAACGAGCTCTTCCGCCTTCAGCGCACTGATCAGCTGTTCAGGTCTGCAGCTTCAAAGAGGCAAAAATACAAACAAACTTAATAAAAAGTGATTCTGTCAGTGCTGATGATATGTTACTGCGGACACATGTGGACACCTTTATGGGCTAGAGTTAAAGGAGATGCAATGCACCAGAGGTAAACACTGAGAAACTTCTGAGCTAAACTGGAGATCCAGAGTTACCTGGTGGGGCAGGTGTGTAAAATGCGAGCTAATGCTGACGAACTGAGAAAACTATTTGCTGTCAGACTTGGTAACAACAGAACCTTTGGACATTAAGATATACCAGCGGATCAAACAGGGCTGCAGTCTGCAATGCTCACAAACCAGAGTCCACTGCCAAACTGAACGCCAAAGTTTGTTACGACTTTCTTCAATGAGTTAAATCAGAAAACCAGAAAAGCCGAATGGAAGAGCGTCTTCAAAGTAAGTGTTCGGCTCTCACGTTTTTTTTTTTGCATAATGACACAACCCAAGATCTGCAAGACATGTTTATATGATAAAAATACAATGTTACCCCTTTTCGACAAGGCAGTTTCAGGGCTGGTTCAGAGCCGATGCGCAACTGAGAATCGTTTTTTTGTGTTTCGACTGCGAATGAACCGGCTCCAGGCCGGGAAAACCGGTTCCAGAGCGGCTCCAACTCTTTGCTGGTCTAGAACCGCAAACCGCTTACGACAGGGGCGAGGCGCGGGTGGCGGGGTTGCCGTGATCAAAAACACAAACCAAACGTGTTTCTGCCATTGTCCTGCAGTGAAAAATGTAAAAGAGACAAGCTGCCGTTGTCCGCCTTTGTTGTAGTTGTGAGGGAAAGTTCGCGCTAGCGCTGCTGGGAAAAGCAGTCATAGAAATCTAACGTCATGACGTGCCTCTTCCACGGGCTCAAGTGGGTGGAAAAACAGACGGGTGCCGTGTTGGTTCTCGAGTTCAACCAGCTCTGAACCAGTGCGAGCAGCTCCCGAAATACAACCCACGCTGGTCGAAAAGAGGTATGTGTGAAGTGCTGAGGGAGAAAACTGAGCTGATATAACAAACTCTACACACATTATTGTATCCCTCAGGTAATCTGAAGCATTTCCTTGTTCACATGATGAAGAACTGGTGCAGAAATATAAAAATTCACATTATGTTTCAGTGATGTACATTATAGAGTAGACCTGAAAAAAGAAAAAACAATCAGGCTTTCTGGTGGCAAAGTAAAGTGGACATTTTCTCAGTGGAGCATGCACCTAAACTGAGATGGCTACTTGGGTTGGGGTTTCTTAAAATTAGCATTAGAACAAAGCAGACTTGGCCCCATCTGCAGATAACTGTAGCCTAGCTTGCTGCTGTTTCTCCCTGCAATTTCTCATTAAAGGGGCCGAGCTGAGCTGCATCCATTGTTGCTTAAACAATAACTAGTGACATGTAACTCATACAACCTCACTTCAAAAAACACTGAAACATCCCCTTAATAACTTTGTGTTTTTGTTTCTCTAACTCTTTTTAAGAAGTGACTTTTGATTCCCAAATCTCAGAGATGTGAGGATAACTAAAATGTGCTGTAATAAACCTGAGTACCTGAGTTTTAGGCAAACATTAAATGCTAAATTGTTTCAAAGATGATCACATCTTTCTCGTTTTCTCTCAGAGTATTTGGGGTTTGCTGTAGCCAAAGAGAAAGGAATTATCCTTAAAAGTCATGCTTCCTCTACCTAATATGTGAGCGACAGACGGGGTGTAAGCCTCAGAGCTTTCAGATGGTTTATTTTAGCCGTGGTGTGATCGTGTGCCAGCAGACTGGGACTGAGAAAACACAGCAACTCTAAAACGCAAATGGACGCTCCAGCAATCGAAGTGGACATCAAACACTGCTGCCTGCTGTTACAGTCTGCACACAGGTAATGTTGTCATGGTGCTCTGTGACATAATGCCATGAGAGCTGATTGCTATGAAGAGATATCTGCTGCGGTTAAATCCCGTCCTCCTGACAGAGTGAATAAACTCGGGTCTTTAGCAGGGCTATCTGGCTGTGCCTCTCCAACAGCTGGCTGCCTCATTCAGATCTCTTAGTGCTGCTCCGGGCTGCTGCCATGATCTCCATTAGATCTCTGGATGTGCAGATTATAGATATTCTCTGTGGGTTTGTCCTCATCGGGCCTACCGGCGCTCTAATCCACTTCCTGTTAGAGTTTGTAGCCCGAGCCAGATGAGCCAGATGTGGTGGGTGTATGTTTCCGAGTGTTTATCCCTCAAATCTTTAACTTTTGGCATGCAACATCAAATTACGCAACTTTAACAAACCTTGTGCTGTCCATACTAAGCGTGTTATCCATTCATTCAAGCTTCCCCTGTAGGTCTAATCCAAGGACGACAACAAATACCTTAGCACTCTCCATTTTTCAATCCTCTGATGAGTTGAAATCCGCTGTCAGCCTCTCAGGTCTGTCTCCGCTACTATTGATCACGGTCTGCCCTGAAGGCCTGCTGGGCTACCCAAGGCATGCATGATAATGCACAACCTCACCAGCGTTCACTCATAACCTCTATAACTCCTGCAGAGATTAAGTTCCAACTCTCAAATGATTAATCAATTTCAATTACCCAACATGTGATCAATCATATTCTCATTAATGTCTGAAGTGTTGCCTACAGCTGCACGGGGCCGATTATTACTCAGGCCTCCAGCTTGAACAGCTTTATGGCTCAAATCCTTGTAATATATCTTTTACAGTCTCGTAAGCGGCTCGAGAGGCTGGTTGAGGGTGATGCTGCCTGATGTGTGTAGGTCAGTGCTGTGTTTGGGGGATTTTATGCTGTAACCTCAGACGTATCTTAAAGAGCTCATAGTGTCCTATTACCCCTCTAGAACACTATGCTCCCAACATGCAGGCCTGCTCATCGTACCTAAAGCCTCTAAAAGTAGTATGGGAGTTCGAGCCTTTAGTTATCAGGCACCTCTCCTTTGGAATCATCTACCAGTCAGGGTCCGGGAGACAGACACCCTCAGATGAGATCAGACTGAGTCCTGTCTGTAAGATGGGACTGGATCTTATCCTGTCTTGATGTTGGGTCTTTGTTAATAATAGAACATAGAGTACGGTCTTACATTTGCTGGGATATGGGGATTAGATTGATTGATTGATATCTATATATTCTAGCAGATGTTTGAATCAGTTCAATATGTACCAAAATAAAAGATAAAGATAAATAAAATAAAGATTGATTGATTGATTGATTGATTAATTGGGTGATTTATTGATTGATTGATTGATTGATTGATTGATTGATGGCTTGTACGGATAGGGTTCCCCGTCTCCATCCTGCGCTATAAAAAGACAGAAAAACACCTCCCTCATGATCTGAGGTTGAGCTCTCCGTTGGTCGCTCCATGAATTCCTTTCAGCTGACGGATTTCCTCAGCTGGAGAACAGAGGTTACAATTAGTCACAGCAGAACACAACAGCGTATCACATTACACACTCGGGTCATCACTGTGCCAAACACTGCAGCGTGTTTATTAGCGAGTCACGTTTTCCAGGTCACTCCCCCTGTCAATGATCTGTTTGACCACTTCCTGAGATGAAGAGCAGTGAGGCAGAAATACTGTGAAGCCAGCTCACCTCTCGTGTAACTGGAGCCTGACATATAGATGAGGCGAGCTGCTTCGCTCTGTGAGCTTGACTTTGTTCCATTTTGGCTCCTGACTGCAGATTATGAAGAGCTGAGCAGGCCTGTGTGAGGTCGGGTGAGGCTTTCACAGCATTCCTCTAAACACTACCCTGACCCCTCGTTTACAGCCACATAAATGTTTGAAATAGAGCTTGGACTTTAGCTTTGAGGGATCATTTGCATTAGAGGTCAAAGGTCAACTGATCAGCCTGGAAAAAGACAGGAAGTAAACACGGAGAGAAAGCTTTTACTCACAGTGAGGGAAATCCTGTTTTGATGACTGAAATGAGAAATCCAGTTTAATAAAACAACTCATTTTGACGGTTTTGCATGTTTCTTTTTTTTCTATCACTCATGATAAATGCTCTGAAAGTAATTTAAACACCTTACACATCATGACAGGTCCAAAACACAACAAATCTCACATTAGAGCCGGTAGTAAACAAATTAAAGGTGAAATTGAAAGACAGTGCAAGAACTGTTTGAAATAATATGCTTAGTGTGGGAATGCAGCTCTGAGATATAGAGAGAGAGAGAGAGAGAGAGAGAGAGAGAGAGAGAGAGAGAGAGAGAGAGAAAGAGAGAGAGAGAACCAAATTAAACTTAAATTAAACACAACCAAATTAAACTCATCATGAAGCACTCCAAAGATCTGTACTTAGAACACTGGAGAAACCAAACAAAGACCCAAAGTAGAATGAATTGTTATTTCACCCTAAACTGTGATTATAAATGATCTGAATATCTGTACAGTGTCAGAGATACCAAACAAAGATGTATCCTGATCAAATACAGGCTGAGTGACCACCAGCTGGCTATAGAGACAGGGAGACACAGACAGACATGGCTGCCCAGAGAGGAGCGTCTATGTGCTCATTGCTCTACAGGGGACATAGAGACAGAGATGCACTTCCTCCTCCACTGCAGCAAGTTCTCTTTACTAAGAGATTCCCACTACAGGAAAATTAATAAAATGGTACCAAACTTCCCAACATTAACCCCAGAAGAGAAACTGTCAGTTCTCCTGGGGGAAGGGTCAGCAGCTCCTCTGGCTGCTAAATATGTGTCTGCCTGTCACAGCCTGAGGGACGCACCATCCCATGGTGTTTGATTTTGGGTGGAGGTTTTGTGAGCGTGCTGCATCGGGTGAGGACATTGAGATATGCTGTATAGGTGACACCATCGTTCATTAATGCGTATAAAATATGTAATATATGGTTGATATGTATGTGATGAATATAATATGTAATGAATATGGTGTGTGATTAATCTATATATGGTGAGTGTAGTGTGTTGTGAATATATATAATGTACTGTATGAATTTATGTGCTTTGGCAATAATATCAAGTTGTTCATGCCAATAAAGCAAATTTGAATTGAATTGAGAGAGAGAGAGAGGGAGAGAGAGAGAGAGAGAGAGAGAGAGAGAGAGAGAGAGGGAACTGGAACGATCAGGATTGTTCTGTTATTTCAATAAACATCTTTTTGAAGCATTTCACACAGTGAGCCCTGTTTTTGCTTCTTTTGTCTAATTGCTCTCTGTTCACTCCCTCTATCCCTCTCTCCAACACGGTCCCAGCAGATGTGTGTCTAACATGAGTCTGGTCCTGCTGGAGGTAGTATCTGTGACATCACCCATCTGTTTCTGAAGCGCTGTTTTTAAGCCAATCGTCGGTGGCAGCCATATTGGAAATGTTGAACTCAACCTAACTGCGATCGAGCTAGTGTGAGGTAAAGTTGCGGGCTTTGAGCCTCCTCACCAACAGCTACAGTGTTCCCGCCTGTCAATCAAGTCAGCTGTGCCTCTCATGATGGAAAACTCATAATCTTAATATCTTCCAAATTACCGCGTTATGAAAATATTCACCCCCGTTCAGTGTGTGCTGATCGAGAAAAGAGCAATCCAGACTACACTCGGTTTTTGAACCAGACTGTAAACATGTTTATTTCTGCTGTAAAGATCAGCTTTTTTGAAAATTTCATTTGTGTGTATGTGGTTTCCAGTACTTAAACTGCACTTCCGCATTGGCTTCACTTCTCATGGCCGGAGGTTGCTGCTTGGTCAAAATTAACAAAAGTTCATGTTAACATGAAGACCAGTTGAATGTCTGACAGTCCACCTCCCCTCCTGCTGCATTGAATGGAAACACATCATATACATAAAAATCCAAGGATTACTTCAAATGTACAAAGGCCGCCTGGTCTTGCTCAGGTTGTCTGATACAAGAGAAGGGTTTGGATCCTTCTTCTCTCTCGGGTAGATGATATTTGCTGCCACCCTGCTGCTTTCCTGCATTTAAAGAGAAACTGATTCAACAGAAGTTAAAGGTTTTAATAATCTTCCTTTATTACAGTTAACAAAAAGTAACACTGATAATTAATGCTTGACGGATTAACGGACATACGAACCTTCTAATGCTGTCATGTTAACCATTGTGTGCAGCTTATTGCTGTTGATGTTGTTCTGCACAGTCTTGTTTTTGTTACAAGCCTCCATATGCAGGGCTCACCTGTCATGAGAACAAAATACTCAACTCAACTCTTTTTTTTATTTATAAAGCACCTTTCATACCATCAAGCGTGCTGCCCAAAGTGCTTCACAAAAGAACAGAGACAGAAAACAAACAGCAATAGATAAAAGTGGAAGGAAAAGGATATATAATACTTAAAAATAAAATCAAGATGATCAAATCAATAAAATAAAATCAGATAAATACCAGAAAAATAAAATAATGCAACAATAAAATATAATATAATAAGATAGAATAAAATAAAATAAATATAATAAGTATAAATTAAATAATGAGTGAAACTGTTGCATTTATCTGGTTGCTAGATATCTAAATGTTGCGATCACTTTCCTCTCTTGAGATGTTGCCTCGCTGCGCTAGCTTGGAGATGTGAGAGCAAACATGACCACTGCACAATCCATCAATCTCATTATCTTCTCTTTATTTTCTCCCCTGCTTGAGAAAAAATAAGGGTTCTTTTATTTATTTATCAAGTTGGGTTTTTGGGCATGTTTGCCTTTATTGATAGGACATCTGGAGAGAGAAAGGAAACATGGGGAGCAGCGAGCGGGGCAAGACATGCAGCAAATGGTAGAGATCGGGAGTCGAACCTGCGACTGCTGTAACAAGGACGAAAGCCTCTGTTCCTGGGCTGCGCTTTGACAGCCATAGGCAACCAGCACCCCACACCTAAGGTTCTTAATAGTCCACCTTCACGTTGGAGCTCTCTGAAGGGCCAATATGCTTTGTGAATTAATTCTGTCTTCCCCTGGATCTAATCTTAACTTTGAAATCTAAGAATTTCTTTAAATTTCATGAACAGAAGTAACTCTTTGCACGAGGGGGCAACAAGAAGACAATAGAAATGGATGCATTTTTCAGCGGGGCTTCTGCGTCACCGGATATGATGTGAAAGTCAGATGCTACCTCAGTGAAGGACATATTTTTGGCATGACAGCCGTTAGAGCAGAGAATAAAGGAAAAGCCTGGATACACTGTTAAAACGAAAAAGCTGTGAAAACTCAAAATTTCAAGGCAACTGTCTGCTTTTGATTTCTGAGGCTAACTAAAAATCTTACATTTGATCCAACTCATGTGTGTTCGTTGAGATAACTTATCAATCATATGTAGTGTAACTTAAAGTTTGGAGTTCTACATACTAAGAAGTAAAAGTTGTGCCAACTTATTATTGTTTGTTCAAAAATGTTCCTTTGTTGCTGCATTTTACTGCACCCTATTACACCTGCATGTAGCTAGCTAATGTTCAAGGCGGCTAACTATTGGTAATGACCGCGCCTTATTAAACTAACTAAACAAATTAAAGTGACATTAACCGATAATCCACTCACCATCAACTGACCAACTATAAAGCTAGAGTTCAGTACAATACTCAAACAAAACACTCACCTTTAGGGCGATCAAATCCACACAGGACAGGAGAGATGGAGCCACATGTGGGGAATAGGTTGTTTGCAATAACGTCATGCCAGTGACGTGTGGAATTCAAATGGGGGTCAGGAAGTAAATTTCAGAATGGACGCTACCGAGGAAAGCCCGTACTGTGCTCTAGACACCATAATAAGACAGCGATACCGAAACAAATTCTGGATTATGTCAGAAGAGATCCTCCTCTCATGAGGACTTCCAATTTTTTAACTGACCCAAGCTTTATTAGCCGTTGACATCACTAACTACCTCGTCCTCCAGACTTCATTTTACACCACCGAGTAACTGAAGGCATTCAAAAGCCTCAAGGCTCACAATTTTCTTGAGTGGTTGGGTCCATGACTTGGGTATCAAGGTGCTCAACAACGATTGTTGTTGGGTTTTTGCCAGGGTGAGTATTTTTCAATTAATGTCCATATGAATTGTCCTCCTAGCCACAATGTTATCAACACTAAGGTTAGTTTCGTTAGTTAGTTAGTTAGTTCTGCTCTTCTTGACCATAAACAAAGGTTTGCTATCCACTGTTTCCTTGTTTTTCAGAGAGTTTTTTGCATTTTCCCCATTGAGAACCACTCCCTTTGGGACACGATAAACACTTGTTGACTTCTCTCTGTTCGATCTGTTAGGGAAACTGTAAAACCTTAGGTATTTTTAAATCGCTTCCTGACCCCCATCTGCATTTTGGGCCACTGCCACGCAACGGAAATTACGTCATGTGCAAACAACCTATTGAAAGTGTGGAAGACCCCTGTAGATTTGAGTTGGAGACCCCGTTATTTGTCTGAAGCATACTCAGATAATTTAGCCGAGCCTCAAACCCATAATTTCAAGTTCTGCCAACCTAACTTAAGAAATGAGACCAACGTTACACAACAAACTTAATACAGGGAGTTCAGAGTTCACTACTCGATGTAGTTTTCAACAAAATGGAACATTTTTTGTTTACTTAACCAAAATTTTAATTTTCGGGCCAACAATTTTAAGTTTTCATTATTATAGTGTAGCAGCTGTTAGCTCATAATGCTTATCCTGCCTATTTCATGGATGGAAATGCAAAACACTGCACACAAGTAAAGGTAGCCACAGCCAAAAGCTACTTCTCTTTCTGCTCCAGTGTTAGTTTTTCTTCTTGTAAATGTCTACCACGAGTAGAATGGTTAGTAACCTTTAAAGGAAACTTTGTAGTTAGTGATCCTGCAAGTTAGCCAGTCATGCAGATCTATTAGTTTCTGAAATGTGTCATACTTTGGACTTTTAAAAGTTTTAGGCATTGGGTGATGAATACAGTAAATAAGGAGAAGTCAAGGCCTTACAATCAAAATATGACTCATGTTTCATGTACATACAGAACTCATACGCCCCCCTCTCATGAACAGTCTTACAGCAGAATCCATATTAACTCTGGTACACGTCATGCCCACCAGAATTGAGAGTGTCTGTGGTTTCCTGCTAATCAATGGAGCAGACAGCACCTCCAAATGTTCGTCCTCATGTGAGATTGGTGTTCAAAATGTTCTCTGATTGCAAAGTGGGCGGCCGTAACTCTCTCCACCGCTGGGTCTCTGTGTTATTTCTCAGAGCGGCTGCTTGCAGACGAGAGTCCCTTTGCGTCTGATTAAACCCTTGAAGCAAGGTCTTCATCCTGGCAAGAACTCATGTGTGTACAGAGAGAGAGAGAGAGAGAGAGAGAGAGAGAGAGTCTGTGTGTGAAGGAGAGGAGAGGGGAGGGGAGGCAGCTCTGTCTGCACGTGTACGCTGCCCCACGTTATCCACCAGGGGAGAGGGGAGGCAAGGGGGGGACGAGGACAGGAGGGAGGGGTGAGTGTGTTTGTGTGGGGGACGCTGGCGGTCAGTCTGTCAGTCGGCTCAGCGAGAGAAAGAGAGCAATGAAGGAGGCACATGAAACAGAAAGTGTAGGTGCTTACCACAGCTAGCCTGGAAGACGACACAGAGGGATTAGACGAGTCTGTTTTCAGTCACTACAATCACAGCTGAAGGTGTGTTATCAGGAAACAGTAAAAACAGGAGACGGAGCTTTAAACACACACTGGAAAAATACAGAACATGCTGTACGCTCTACGACAAACCTTAAAGGAGTTTTCAAGAAACTCATCTTCTCATGGACCCTGCCAGGAAAAACAGAAGCACTCAAAGTTACTGTCAGCCTGACCTTGAGTGCCCCCCACACTCACACACACACACACACACACACACACATACACTGGAGTCATTAAGACCTGGTTCTGTATTGTGCTGGGACTGCAGTGAAGGCTATTACACTCCCTGGTTCTGTCTCTCAATAATGCATGATTAATTAGCCAACTCTGAAATAGAGTGAAACTGAGCACAGGGTGGAAACTAAAGAGGGACCCAGTAGGTAGCCAGTGTCTCATGCTGAAGCTTGCAAATACACACACACACACACACACACACACACACACACACACACACACACACACACACACACACACACACACACACACACACACACACACTTAGATATGCAGACGGTGAGTCTCTCCACAGATCCTTGAGTTTTTGTCTTTAACTGTTGGGGAAAAAAAGTGCGGTTGCTCATGGAGACATACCTGAAGAGACTGTGCAGCTCACCTCAACCACCTGCTTGGCATCAAACCAGAGAGTCAAATAACTCTTTCAGTCGTAGAACCCCCTCAAAAACTACAAGGCTAACTGATCTGCAATCCCAAAGAATCTTTAGCTGGGATAAGCATGCTACAAATTTAAAAACAATGCAAATTCAAACAGTACATGCCTAATCAAAAAACAGATGCAACGTAAGAAACAGTGCAAACAACTGCATTAAAGATGCAGAGTGTTGTATTTAGCAGCACATGTAAGAACAGAGGAATATAATAATCATAAATGTGTTTAAATTAGTGTTTAATCACCTAAATGTAGTGGTAGACAGTAACAAAGTAAATGTACTTAAGTACATTTTTTGAGTATCTGTACTTTACTTGAATATTATTTTTTGGGGAACTTATTACTTTTACTCCATTTAAAGACAAATATCATACTTTTGACTCCTCTACATTTCTATCAGTGCTCTAGTTACTCTCTACTTTATCTTTGAAGTCAGCTGATGAGTTTTCTTTTCTGAAATCAGATCCCAAAGACCGTAAACTGTTGGTGTCCTTGTGTTTGGTTTGTCTCAGTGGTGTACCTCGGTTGAGCGTAGATCAAACGTTCTTCAGATCAGTGCGTTCATGTAGTCGTGGTGATGATGGCTATGACTGAGAAGGATGATGATTCTCTACCTGAGCACCACGGACACATTTTAAACCCACGTTTGAGGTTTTGAAATAAAGAATGATTGTTTGTATTGTTGTAAATCTCTGATCTGTTTACCACACAAACTTCATCACAGCAACAAAACATCAGCATCTAACCTGAGAAAGCATGTGGAGGTCTGTAGCTAACACACTGCTTTGATTCCAGAGGAACATTGTAAACTTGTCTGTGCTTGTAGTAACTTAGTTTAGACTTCATGGTAGACTTTTTACACATGAAATCATGTTTTCTAGATAAACAGAACGGAGCAGAATGTTCACCCATGCATTCTTGACTGACCTCATGCTTTGTGAAAATATGTTCAGAGATATTTTAAAAAGTACTTTGAATACTTCAGTATTTTTAAAAGCAAGTACTCCAGGACTTTAACTCAAGTCAGAATCTGACTGAACAACTTTCACTTGTATTGGAGTAAAGTTTGACCAGGAGGATCTATACACTGACTTCAGTAATGAAGACGTGTTTTTTGTCCACCACTGCCTAAATGTAAAAACCCATACTAAGAATGAGCCTTGTATGTCTATATAAGGAGCAGGTCTCCTTCCACATAGGCCGCCATCTTGCACCGTCATGTTTCTACAGCAGCACAGAACCATAGACTGCATAGATAATGGACGTAGTATCCGCGACGTCAGCCATCTGTTCCTGAGCGCTGTTTTGAAGCCAATCGTCGGCGGGAGCCATATGTGAAATGCTGAAGTCGACCAAACGTAATGTGAGGTGAAGAGGCGGGGTTTGAACCACCTCGCCAACAGCTACAGGGTGCCTGCCTGTCAATCAAGTCAATCATGTCCTTCTTTGGGCAAAACTTGTAATCTTAATATCTTCTGAACCGTAGCTACGTAGACACAAGCCGTCTTTTGAACCAGGCTGTAAACATGTTTATTTCTGCTGTAAAGATCGTCTTCTTTGAATGGGTGTGTATGTGATCTAGTGTTTCTGCAGCCAGCCTCAAGTGGACGCTCGATGAATTGCAGTTTATAACACTTCTGCATGGGCTTCATATTTTGAGACCGGGGGTTACCGCTTGCAGGACAAACTTGTAACATACGTTTTTTTGTATTTAGCAAGTGGCTGCAACGAAACGCACCAGCTGGAAGATGAAGAAGAGAGTGGTTGTTGTGCGCAGAAGAATTTATACTGATAGACGTTTTTGATGGTAACCTGACCTAACCTGGAGGATCATACTGGAGGATCATACTCATCATGTATGACAGGTGCTTCTTTTCCTTGAGGGCAACCGTCCCTTCACAGACGGGAGGAGAGAGTAGGGGAGCGTTTCATGCACTGAAGGTAGGAAATAGTCAGATTGAAGCTGGATGATGGCTGTGAATGGCTGGTTAGGGGACAAACTAACTGTGATTGGTTTTCTGATTCAGCCAGGATGAGATTTTTAAAAACCAAATACGCTCATATACATATTGAACAGAAGACATCTTACACAAAACATCAAACATACAGCTTATATAATGGTTCAAAGTTTGTTATTTTTATTTATGTCCTATTTAAAACACACAGAGGAATGTAATGTTCCTCCAAACCATAGGGGCCACGAGAGCAGGTACAGGAAACTCTGTGAGCTGGTGGAGAAGCACCTGAGCATACCTGCTACTTCTGTGCCAGCTGTGTCAGCCCAGAGAGTGATCTCAACAGTGAGACTAATTTCATCAACTGAACAAAAACAAGAAGCTAAATTAATCCGCCATATGTCTGCTGACTAGCCCTAGTTGTAGTTTGCTCAGTAAGTCTGTAATTTATTATTATTTTTTAAATATCATTATTCAATTTAACTTATTATTTATGGATCATCATCGTGTGATAGTATTTTTTTTTTAACTGCTTTAAATTAAATTATTTAAATATTGATTTTAATGTATGACTAGACTAACTGCATTATAGATCTATAATATCACTATGACTATAGAGAGAGATAATTATAAAAAAGTAACGTATGTAGGACCTCCTGCAGCCCGAGGAGCTCAGTGTCAGACATATTTTTTCTTTTAACAGTAAAAACCTTGTTCACAAGGAAATAATACTATTCACACAGATCAGGGTAGAATAACTGGAGGCAAGTTGTGATCATTGTACAAAAAATAAAATAATAGTAATAATAGTAAATTAAATTAAATTGATTTGAATTTAACTAAATTAAGGAAAAATTAAATTAAAATCAAATTAAAAATACAAGTAAACCTATGTGCTGAAAATATGTCAAAATTATTGAATCATTGCCAAAAATAACAACACTTTAATCATTGAGTATTGAGACTTTAAGAAAGACACAAAGCAGATCAGGGTTGAAAAGCTGGAGGCAAGTCATGATTATTGTTAAAAAATAATAATAATAATAATAAAAAAAAAAAATAATAATAATAATAATAACAATAATAATAATAATACAATAAATTAAATTAAATTAATTTGAATTAACTGAATTATGTTAAACTTAATTAAAATAGAATAAAAAAGACAAGTTTAACTATGTGCCGAAAATATGTTAAAAATTATTGAATCATTGGAAAAAATAACAACACCCTAATCATTGAGCATTGCGACTTATAGAAAGACACAAATCAGATCAGGGTGGAATAACTGGAGGTAAGTCGTTATCATAAATAAATAAATGAATAAATAAATAAATATAGAAATAAAATAAAATAAAGTAATGGTGAATTAAATGTAAAAAGACATGTACAACTAGGTGCCAAAAATATGTCAAAAACTATTGAATCATTGGAAAAAATAACAACACTTTAATCCCACTTTATTGCTAATTATTGATTGTTCTGGTGGAGGTCAGGATAAGGACTTTATGGGTGTGTTGCTCTGCATTGCACGTGTGAGATTACTGTATTGACTGATAGTCAGAATAAATGATCAATTATTAAAGAAAAGTCTCAGTTTGGACTTATCCAATGGTCTCATCTATTTCATCTATCTTATCTTCTTTGGATCCAACACACCTAGACTTCCCTTCTATGTGTGATCATCATAAACCTCCAATCCCAAAGCTCTGAACTTTAATCACACTGAAGTTTGCCCCAGGCATCAGACAGTTAACATGTCAGAGAGAGGGAGACAGAGAGAGGACATCATCCATGAATAGGGAGTATTCAGTCCTCCCTCTGCCTCACTCCCTCTGAGACCGGGCCTGGGCTGGAGTTTCACCCCGGTCTGGCCCGTTGAAATATAAACCTCTCTCATCACAGACTCTCATTCCCACCAGAAACATATTATTGATTCCTCTCTGCGACCCCTCCATATTTTATTATTGCCTAGGTGAAAACAGATAACAGGAAAGCTCATATCAGCACATAGCAGAACAATACTGCATTGTGACAACTCAGTTACACTCTGCTGCAGAGGACAACTCCTCCTGAAATCATTCACCAGTGGTTGCACACTATTATGATCCTGAGCTGAGCCTGCCCTCTGCTTATAATGAAAACATGGACACACAAAGGCCTGTGAGTTAGCCCTCCATAACAGCTGCTGTTAAAGTAAAGCTCAGTATGCACAAGCTGCCCCGTGTCCAGCTGAGAAAGTGTGCGTCCTCACCGTGAGCCAGTGTTTTTGTGTTTGTCAGGCTGATGTCCACTAAATGAGTCTTCAATCTGTAGAGTGTTGGCTTCAGCAGCATGAAATAAGATGTAACGTCTCTGTTGTTTGGGTTTCTCTGAGAGGACTAAAGCTCCCTCTCTCAGCTCATGGGCAGAGTTTGCCCTCTGGGTTTTCATGTCGGGAACATTTACACTCAGATACTGCTTCAGAATTCACAGCCAAAGCTCCGACTTCAAAGCAGAGAAAGCAGCTATGAGTGTGTTATTCCAAATAATAATCAGAACCTTGTGTTGGAGTCGAGGGTGTTGATGATGATGTGACAATCTGTCTCTCGTCCTCTTTTCTCCTTCCTCCTCTCTCCCGCTCGTCCTCCGGAGTCGGACAGTTTGACGTGGTGACTCACCGTTGGTGGAGGTGGTTTTTTAAGCAGCTTGAGTGACATCCGTGCATCAGTGTTTTTTTTGTGCTTTGCATTAATGATAGCAATCTGTCTTGTTGAGGAGCACAGATGCAGGTTTGGATTTGAAGACAGGCTGCAGATTGCTGAGTGTGATTACTACTCTCAGGAGCCACATTCATGTATTTCTATCATTATTCTTACAAAAGAAAGAACAGGTTGATTGAGAGGCAGAATTATCTCCAGGGAGAGAGCGCAGACATCTGAGCTTTTTACACCAACCCTGCAGAAACACCCAATCACAATCACACACGATCAAAATATTAAGTTGTCGACATATTTGCTAGTAGAAATGAAACTCACCTTAAAAGTTATAAAACTCAGTTATGAAAACAAGCTTTGGTGCTAGTATAAACATTGAGCCAGAGCAAAGCATTCAGGGCTTGAGTTTGCATTAAAAAAGGTTTCCACAGCCTCCCTCCAGCAAACAGTCAGGTGTGTTTAATAGAACCAAAGCTGCACGAATATACATATTTTATATCACAACACTAACAGAGGTGGACCTGTTAGAGGAAAGTTACTGCTGGTGAGCCCTGGGAACAATAAGCAAGTTCCTGTTTTTGATATACAGACTCAGTTCTCATCGACATTTAATTCAGCAAAAGGAGCTCAATATACTACCTGTGCATCCCCACACTGTGTTACATAAGTAACACAGAGTAAACTATAGACTGTATAATAAATGGATGTAGTATCCCTGACGTCACCCATCTGTTTCTGAAGCGCTGTTTTGAAGCCAATCCTCGGAGGGAGCCATATTGGAAATGTTGAACACAACCTAATTTCTGTCGAGCTAGTGTGAGATAGAGATGCTTTGAGCCTCCTCACCAACAGCTACAGTGTTCCCGCCTGTTAATCAAGTCAGCTGTGCCTCTAATCATGCAAACCTCGTAATCTTGATATCGCCAAAACTGCTGCATTATAAAACATTCCCCCCCGTACAGTGTGTACTGATAGAGAAATGAGCTATTCAGACCTAGACTGTTTTTTGAACCAGGCTGTAAACATGTTTCTGGTGTTTCTGCAGCCAGCCTCAAGTGGAACTGCAATTTTTAACACTTCCACATTGGCTTCAATTCTCAAGGCCGGAGGTTGCTGCTTGGAGCAAACACAGCTTCAAATTAATGTCACTCACATTACCAGTCAAAAGTTTGGAAACACCTTCTCATTCAAGGGTTTTTTATTTATTTTAATGATTTGAAACACGGTAGATTAATACTGAAGACATCAAAACTATGAAAGAACATATATGGAATTATTTAATGAACAAAAAAGTGTTAAACAAAGCAGAATATGTTTTATATTTTAGTGCTCCACAAAGACCCAAATATTGCTTCATGGCATGCATGGCTGATGGAAACTGTGCAACATCAAAATATAAAGGTAAATTTGATTCTTATTCGAGGAATCAAGCAGCAGAAAGTGGTTGAACTCAATAAAAAGCCAGAGAATAAAAGTGTGTGTGTGTGTGTGTGTGTGTGTGTGTGTGTGTGTGTGTGTGTGTGTGTGTGTGTGTGCGTGTGTGTGTTAATGTGAATCTTAACCATCTCAGGAGACTCAGCCTGTCTGTTAGCAATGTGTGGTCCTTTTCAA
Source organism: Notolabrus celidotus (assembly GCF_009762535.1). Taxonomy (NCBI): domain Eukaryota; kingdom Metazoa; phylum Chordata; class Actinopteri; order Labriformes; family Labridae; genus Notolabrus; species Notolabrus celidotus. Next base: position 3,880,663 of record NC_048289.1, read on the forward strand.
AGAGCACAGTAGACATCCCATGTTGATCTGAGCGGTCTGGTGTAAGATGGTACCAGGATTAGAGATATATGTTTAATGTGTACATTTAAAGGTGACATATTATGCTCTTTTTCATCAAAATATATTGGTCTAAGAGGTCCCCAAAACATGTCTTTAAAGTTTATGCTCAAAAAAACACTTTGAAATCAGATTTTGGTCTGCCTGTGAACCCCTCTTTTTCAGCCCTGCTCAGAACAGGCTGTTTTCTGTGTCTGTGCCTTTAAATGAGAATGAGCTCTCTGACCACGCCCCCTCAGGAAGTGGATGTGGCCTTGGCTGTCCAGCACGTTGATCTAATGTTTACATGTTGGCTGAATATACACGGCTGCTCAGTTACTTCAACCCTCTGAATTTGATCCAGAATCTGATCCTGACGGAGAGGCGCCTGCGGCAGGACCTTTCTGAACCATTGGTCACAGATTTAGTGTTTCTTGTTGTTTTATTTGTCAGTATGTCGACTTGTGTCTTGGTACACAGCGACGAACATGTAGCTATGTGGCTATGCTAACTAGAGCTAGCACTTTTCCATGAAAAAAAAAATCCTCCACTAGATCTTCAAATCTGCAGACGTGGGGAGTAAAACCGACCTCTGTGTTTATCAAGACAGCCTACAACTAGCATGCCTCCCTCCTAAGCTCCTTGTTAGCACACGTGTGCAGGGAATGAAAAACAGAGGAGGGGTTGAATTGTATTTTATACAGTCTATGGGCTGAACAAGCTCCGAGCTCTGACTTCAGTTACAGACCGGGTGGCGTTGTGACGTAACAAAAACACTGAAAACTGAAACGGCTCGTTTCACACACATTTACAGAAAGGTGGAGAAATCAGAACAGGGGCAGAACGGATTTTTTTTTCATTTTCGGGGGGTTTGTACACATGCCAGGGACACATATTTCAGGTAGAGAATGAGAATATGTCACCTTTAATGGAGGACGAGGGAGAAACTGGTAGACAACCACAAGTATTCAGATGTCATCACGGACAACTGAGCCTGGTGTGATGCAGGGATAAGGGTGATGCTGTTTTGTTTCCTGGACCATTGTTAAGAACTGAGCTGCAGGGTTTCGAATTTGCTGTAAACAGGAAGTGGAATCCTGAGAAATACACAAGTAGAGGGTGCTACGGTAGTTTAGCCTTGACTATTCTTTTGGACCAGAGGTTGACGTTAATGTCAGGGTTGAAGACATTAGACCTGACAACTATGTTTGCTAACGTCTGAAACTTTGAATCAAACTCCAAGGTTCTCTCTATTTGGTGTGATGGAGGAGGAATGCAGTCTAACAGAGGAAGGAAAGGCTGGACTAGAATTATATTTCCTGTATGTACGTAGAGGGTGGTATGACTAAACCAGTTCTTAATACTTTGTTTTGTGATTCAGTTACCTCCTCCTAATTTTGGGAATTGAGAGAGAGGTAGATTTGAGTATCATCTGCATAGCAGTGCGCTGAGATATTTGAGTTTTAATAATTCCTGCCAGTAGGAACATTTCTTTGTAAAAATAACTAGTGTTGGTTTAGAAAGGAGAAGGAAAGCATGAAGGACTTTGAGGTAAATATATTCTCAGGACTCCACCAAGACCAAAACAGACTTTAGAGAAAGCTTTCACCCGGTGGCCACAAACCTGGTTCTTAGTGAATGCAAACATTACTCTGTGACACCACATGGAAGTCTCCACTTTTAAGAGTAGGCTTCAAACTTTACTTTTTGATAAAGCTTATAGTTAGCTCTTCCTGTCCCATTAAAGTTACTAACCATAGACCTTTCTGGAGTCCCTGAGCTCCCTTGTCTCGTAGGTTCCTCTGGATCTCTGCTGCTGTGGACGTGCCAGACTCCAGCTGCTACAACTACTACTATCCGTCTCACCACTATCATCTCTCTCTCTCTTCATCTCCCTCTATCCCTCTCTCCAACACGGACTCAGCAGATGTGTCTAACATGAGTCTGGTCCTGCTGGAGGTTTCTGCCTGTTAAAGGAAGTTTGTCCTTGCCACTGTAACTTGCTAAATGCTGCAAAGTGCTCTGCTCATGGTGGATTAAGATGAGATCAGACTGAGTCCTGTCTGTAAGATGGGGCTGGATCTTATCCTGTCTTGATGTTGGGTCTTTGTTAATAATAGAACATAGAGTACGGTCTAGACCTGCTCTGTTTGGAAAGAGTCTGAGGAGAACATCTGTTGGGAATTGGCGCTATACAAATAAAGATTGACACCTGTGAATTCAAGAAAACCAATCGCTTTTTACAGCAGGTGCATAACTCAAACTGTGCTTTTTGATCATCATTCATTTCTCTAAACAAACAAGGACTTTATACAAGTACATAGACATTCAAACACAGCCCTCTTTATTGAGTTTCTCTTCAAAGTTCCTTGAAAACAGTTCTTCCAGGGGATGAATCTAAGACTGTGTTTCTGGTACAGCTGTCTCATCATCACTCTGCTATATGTATGAGTTATGAGCCTGCATCAGAGCACTTATCAGTAATACAGCTGATTAATACAGCGTGTGTGTGCAATGTACGCTATATATTAGGCACACACATCATACCAGCTCGGTGCCAGGGGAGCATGTGTATACTCACACGGGCCGATGATCTGCTCTATTTAAATCAAATTAGAATGTACATGTTGACCTCGCAGACTCATGGCACCATGTCCTGGACTTAGTCATATGAGTGCGTCATGCACAAACAAACAAACACACACGCGCGCACGCACACACACACACACACACACACACACACACACACACACACACACACACACACACACACACACACACACACATACACACACACACTTGTGAGTTAGTGGGGGAGAAATGCTCTTATGGACCCTTTTCTGAAGGCAGGTTTGCCCAAGCTGTTTGTACTGGCATCGCTCCAGACTGGAGCCGCTCACACTGAGACTACGAGTGGTGAGGGGGAAAAATAGAACATTTTATAGAGAAAGGACTGATAAGAAGCGCAAACTGTCTCCAGGAAAAGAACAAATATCGCAAGCAAAGTGTAAAGAAGAAGCCGTTTACACCACAAAGTGAAGAAATAGGAAAAGACAAAAGAAAGCAGTGTATGGAGGGGGGCAGGGAGGGCACGGAGGCATGTTTAGGTCCTTTCTTTGACCTCTCATTTCAATCAGGGCAAATCTGTGATTAATGGATTTCACACTGACATGAAATCACTCACCACATCCCTGTGACATTCTTCCTCATCTGTTGTCTGTTTCCAGAAGCTTTCCCAGTTCAGGGCTGTGGGCGTCCCTCCGCCCACACTGCAGGTCACGGCAGACGGTAAACACAGCGCTAAGTAAATGCCTGTCAGGCTTCAGCTCAGAGGGAAAAGGTTAGCTTCACCAGGCTGTACAGAAAGCTTATTTATTTACACCTCTGTAAGCTGAGGCACGCACTCGACGCTTATTCCACACATGAAGTTAACACTTGTTCTGCAGGATGGACTGTGGACGCATTTCTCTGTTAGACACAGTCTGAGATGTGTCGTCATAAACAAGGAGAGAAATATACCAGCTGACATGCGGCTACTGGGATTCTTTCTTTGTTGACATTCAGATGTTTTCATGCAGCACAAACAGGGCCATGAATTTAAAGAATCTTAACTGAATGTTAACACTTGTATTTGTTAAATCCTTTGAGGTACATCAGGTCTTTGGACCATCCTGTTTCTCAAATCTGGGGACTGAAAACTCACATGTTGGACTTTTGTTAAAGCCCCTGGTAACCAAAACAACTATGATATTTATAGTCACATGTACATGCTATTATATATATATATATATATATATATATATATATATATATATATATATATATATATATATATATATATATATATACATATTACATCTGAACTTCGTCAGTTAAGTTTTTGATAACTTTCTGACTCCAGGTTAGAGTGGGCAGAGTTAACTTAGATATTTCTGATTAAATAAATATCTAACCAATCATAAAGAAACACTGAGTCACGCCCACACATGTTCAACAAAACTACTCCTCTCCTGATCAGACCATCTCCTGACGTCAGAGCGACCTCCTCTCTGCGTCTCCTTAGCTGTTAGCTTGTTTGCTAATCACACACTGCCTGTAATCTGTCTGTATATCTCTCTCTCTGCTCTTTGTGTCCCTGTCTGCACATCCATCTCTGAAGATGACAGCTTGTTGTCATTCTTCTATTTTCATAACTACGGTGGATTTGGGGAAACTTTTGGCCGTGGTTTACTTGACTTATCAGAGTTTAGCCGAACGGCTGCATCTGAAGTATTTTGTGACTCAGCACTCAGAGACCATTATAAATGAATAATTTTCAGGTTCTGGAGTTTTGATGTCTTTAGATTCAGAGTCAGACGGCTCTAACATGCAGGCTGTGAACTCTCTCTTGACCTGTCAATCAAAGAGTTAGGCCACGCCCACACAGTCCTGAGAAATGCTCTGACCTGTAAAAGAAGATGTTTTTGAACAGAGTTTTTTCAGAGTTATGGATGTTTATTTTCACTCAGATTTGTGTTGATGCTTAATGACACATTACATTTTCATTTTCTATATGAATTCTAAATATTCAAAGTCACGCTCCCAGAGCTTTAAAATGTTTTTTTAGAATAGTCATGTTCAAAGGGTGGAAAGACAGTTCAGATGGAGCATAGCTGGTTAGCAAGCAACAGCAACCAGGGAAACTGCTGGCTGATAGAACAAACCAGAACAACAGGCAAAAGCTTTGGTAGCTGTCCAAGTTGGGCCAGTATTATTAGTTAGTTCTGTATTATTACTGGCCTGTTATTGTTTCTGTTTTGTACAGTCTATGAGGTTAATGAAGTTTAGTGCCCAGAATAACTGTCTCATGCCTCTGCACTCCAACAATATTCACGAACCACTAGATTTGTGATATATGGAGCTTGGGATTCTTTCCTCTTCAAAGAAGTTCCAGTTGCACAAAACTTTTCAAGTAGAGCCAGAGTTAGCCATTCTTCAAACGAGCAACATGTTGCTTAACTTGTCTGCTGAAGAACCAGGGTGGTAAGGTCATCTTTTGGGATACACTCAACATCAGCTAGCTTACTTGTTTGCATTACCTTCAGTTAGTAATCTCTGTAGTTGTGCATAGCTACCGCCGTCAACTGAGTCAAAGCAAAACTGCACGTAAAGGGCAGCAAATAGACTGAGTGTACATAAGAGGGCTTACCCAGAACAGCCCACTTCCCAAATCTTCCAGAGGCAACAGAAAGGTTTGTCTGGTGTCAGTGTCAGATTATCAACCTTTAGTGATGATTGAAGATTTCTGTATTAGAAAAAGTCAGGGCCAGTATGAAACGTTTTCACGTAGCGCGTAGAGTTAGATGTCGATGACGCTGATGTGATAAGCCATGCCACATGCTACATGAACAGCAACTGAGAGCAAAACAAGTTCAGCAGTGTGCGGAGGTCATATTTACTTTGAAAAGTATTACAGCAATAACCAGGATGGAGGAATTTCCTCTCTATCAGTAAAAGCTAAGCTGCTGGTGTGGAGACTGAGTGCCTGTGTCCAACTACGCAGTGGATATTTCCCAACAGGGGCAGCTTTGTAGGATTGACACAGCTCAGCTGTATTGTGACGAGCACTGGAGTTGCCTTGTGTGGCCTTTTGTATTGTACTTATGGGAGGTGGCGTAACAAAGGAACACATGACGCTGGTTTTGGACGGTGAGAGATAGGAGGAGGGGAGCTGACCTACTGAGGTCAAGCTTCAGATTATTCAAAGGCTTATCAGTCAAACAGCAAGAATCATGGTCAATAGGTGACTTACCCAGAGTCCTCACGCTACTATGGTGCTACAACAAAATACAATCTAGGGGGGGGGATTGCCAACCGACCTGCCTCCTGACCAAGTGAACAAATATAAATATAAACAATATAGTTAAGGCTACTTTTTAAGTTTGCTAGCAACGTTACGTGAGTAGTCTACTGACATGAAACGGCAACAAAGCATTTCCTAATTTTTTTCAGCAAAAATTTAACCGAAAAAGTCAAGAACAGATAATGCGAGGGATAATGACATCCAGCTGCCAGCATCTCCGGAGATTACACACCTATGCCTCTGCCCTCCTCTCCCTACTGCCAAAGCTTGGTAGGAGGTTGCATCGAGCCAGACTGCTCTGATCGATGGAGAGAGGAATGCACATTGATCCAGCTTTCATTAATGGGATAATGGCAAAAACTGAGAAAAAGTTGAATGACAAAATTTGTGTAACGCCGTAACTTGTTTAAGTATCTCTTCAGATCTGTTAAATTCAAAAGTGTTAACTAGAAACTTAATTAAATCACATTTGAGGGCTGTGGGGAAGAAAGACCATGTGACAACTACCACTGTGCGTCGTGATGCCTTTAATGACCCTTCATCAACGTAGGACAACAGCACATCGAACTCATGTGACACCTTTACTTCAACTCAAAACCATATCACCCTGAGCAACCTTAAAGAGGCAGTGCAATATATGAAATATACGTCTTTTGAACTTCACCAAAGAACTCAAAGATACAAATGCAATTAGAATTAAATAAGGACTAGCCTATTTGGTGACACAAAATAAAATAGACCAAAATAAATCTCATCTTACACTGGCATGGCACTTGTTAGAATAGTTTAGGGTTGGATGTTATAAAGTTGTTCATTTCTTCTAAATGTTATAATTAATGTTAGATACTTTAAGTTCATTATTCTAAGATTTTGAAAAATGAATTATGATGACTTATGTGAATACATTAACTAATCAAAATACATAATGGCTAAATAGTAACTTGTTAGAGAGATGTGTAGGTTGTTTCAGAAAAAGGAAAATTCGTTATCATTATTGTTCGCAAGCTTACCAAAGTCATTAACATTTTTAGGAGATATCCCCCCCTCTGTTTTTTTTCACAAATCGCACCCTGGATACAATAAAATATGTTACTATATGATTTAATATGATGTGATATGATACAATGCGATACAATACAAGGGGATACAATACGATGCGTTAGGATACAATCATCAGTGCAAGGCAAAATGTAACGATACAATGTGATGCGTTGCAATACGTTATGACTTGATGCGACACAATGTTATGTGATATGTTAAGATGAGATGGGATATGTAACAATATGATGAGGGGCAATCCAAAATGTTACGATGCAATGCAATGCAGTATTATGCAATATGTTACAATGTGATGCGATGCGTTACAGTGGGTGAGATGTGTTACGATGCCATGTGATGGGCTTTGTTATGATACTATGAGGTGGAATCCAAAATGTTACTATGAGATGCGTTGCAATAAGATGCAATACTATACGATGCAATACGATACATTAGTATGTGATGCGATCCAATGTGATGCAATCCAATGTGACACAATGCAATGCGATGTGATAAGTTACGACATGATGCGATGTGATTTATTACAAACGATGCAGTGTAATCCAAAATGTTACGATGAGATGCTTTGCAATACGATGCAATACAATAAGATGCAATACATTACTATGTGATGCGATTCAATTTGATAAGATGCAATGCGATAAGTAACGACATGATGCAATGTGAAATGTTAAGATTCGATGTGTTGTGATTTGTTACAATATGATGCGGTGCAATCCAAAATGTTTCGATGACATGCGTTGCAATACGTTACTCTGTGATGCGATCCAATCTGATACAATGCAATGTGACACAATATAATGCGAGGTGATTCGATGTGATACAAGATGATAAGATATGATCAGATACAGTGCAATACCACACCATAACATAACTCAACCTACCATACCATAAATTATTATTTTTTTGATTTTAATTTATTTGATTAGGACAATGCAAGTTAATCAACATTTCAGCAGTATGCCTCAATGTAAATACGCTGGAATTAGCACATAACTAAATGTCATCCATAGTCCTAAGGCAGGTTCTTACATAAAACAACAAGAAAAATGCCTCCTTAATCAGGGTCATTGGGTCTACATTCTGCAAAAATTAAACAGCCTCAACAGCAGAAATAGAGATAAAGAACATCTTTAAAAAATGATATATAGTTATGCAATCAACAACCACACATATTGCACATTACAGGAACATTTTAAAGATGAAATATAGTGTACAGATAGTAAGAAAAACACTAAGCTGTTACACAACTCTTCCAGCCTGAAGCAACATTGTTTAAAGTTTGAATGGAGCAGCACAAATTAGTTTTTCAAACAGTCGTGCTTACATTTGGGGTCCACTACATTTTCTGCCGGAGGCTAAGAGCTCAAACTCTGCTGGAGAATATGAGATGGGTCTGAGGATATGTTCCTCACTCGCCTGGGAACAGACTGCTCCTATACTGACTTCAGGGGCTAGGATTTTTCTCTTCATAACAGTCCCTGCTGCAGTCTGCACCAAATGAATGCCACTCTCATGTGTGTGTGTTAAGTACAAAGCTGGAGCTCGGACTTAGTGTTGCCAAGTTGGCGACTTTTTTTTTTTTGCTAGATTTGGCAACTTTTAAGACCCCTTGAGCTGCTTTCTTTTTTTCTGAAAAACCGCCAGCTACATTTTGTCCAGACCTTAACTCTACTTTCTTGGGGAGAGCTGCCAAGATTTCTCAGTGAATGTGAACTCGTGCTGGTTGTGGCTCTCTGGACTGACTGTTCACTACGTACAGGAGGAGGGCAGCAGAAAGTTTCTTTAAACAGTCCTCACCAAGACAGAAAAGTTAGTGAACTATGTGTACCAAAAACTTTAAGGTTTTCAGAAACTGCTTCCCTTTTGCTTTTGTACTAAATTACTTTAATCCAGTGCTTCTATCTCCTTTTTAATTCTGCTGATTAAAGTTAATTAATGAGACCGCTGTATTGGGATGATCAATCAACCAATCTTTATTTATAAAGCACCAAATCCCAACAAATGTTACCCTCAGACTCTTCCACACAGAGCAGGTCTAGACCGTATTCTATTTTCTATTATTAACAAAGAACCAGCATCAAGACAGGATATGATCCAGTCCCATCTTACAGACAGGACTCAGTCTGATCTCATCTTAATCCACCATGAGCAGAGCACTTTGCAGCATTTAGCAAGTTACAGTGGCAAGGACAAACTTCCTTTAACAGGCAGAAACCTCCAGCAGGACCAGACTCATGTTAGACACACATCTGCTGAGACCGTGTTGGAGAGAGGGATAGAGGGAGATGAAGAGAGAGAGAGATGATAGTGGTGAGACGGATAGTAGTAGTTGTAGCAGCTGGAGTCTGGCACGTCTACAGCAGCAGAGATCCAGAGGAACCTACGAGACAAGGGAGCTCAGGGACTCCAGAAAGGTCTATGGTTAGGAACTTTAACGGGACAGGAAGAGTTCAAGTAAGTGATGAGGGTTGAGATAGGATCCCAGTGTGTCAGTGAGTCAGTTCTCCCCCGGCAGTCCAAGCCTATAGCAGCATAACTAAGAGCTGGTCCAAGCCTGATCCAGCTTTAACTATAAGCTTTATCAAAAAGGAAAGTTTGAAGCCTACTCTTAAAAGTAGAGAGGGTGTCTGCCTCCCGGACCCCGGTAGATGATTCCAAAGGAGAGACGCCTGATAACTGAAGGTTCTCCCTCCCATACTACTTTTAGAGACTTTAGGTACGATGAGCAGGCCTGCATGTTGGGAGCGTAGCATTCTAGATGATCTTGCACAGAGCTACATGATGACTTCATTAATACACTGCAACCCAGCAACATCTAGCAGTTTCCAGCTAGTTTTAAGCTAGGATCAATAATTAAAAAAAAGGACAACAACGCTCGGCAAAGGGGAAACAAAGGGAAACAGATAGTAACAGAAACAACAAGTTACTCCATATCAAACCATAAATGTGTCATTTTAATCTTTTCAGAATTTAAATGGAATACATATAAAAGCTAACTAGTGAGGCCTGGAGTTGTTGTCACTCTAAGGACAATAAGGAGCTGCTTCTTCTTGTTTGTCTCATGCCCTGGTCCCTCCTCCTTTGTTCACACTTAGGCATCAAAGTGATGTAACTCTTTCCTCATAGAGATGACAGAAAGTGAATACTTGAAGTGTTTCACTTCTCTTTAATGTCCAGTGGGTTTTATCTCTTCACAAAATATGTGTTAAGAGTGTATGTACCTCTGACCCGGCTGCCATCGCTCCAGCGGAGTCTAAGTAAACATTATTTGTCGGTGTTCATGTTGATTATTTCCTCCCTGTTTGGTATCTTGTTTGTTATTTCCTCTGTGTGTGTATTTGTATCCATGTTTCTTAAGCCTGCAGTGTTTCCTGTTTTATTTTGTAGTTCTTCCTCCCTGTGTGTCTGATAAAGTATTTACTTCCTGCCCCTGTGTTTCCCTCCTGTTTGATTCAACTCATTAGTTTCACCTGTGTCGTTCTTCACACCTGTGTTGATTACTCTCTGTGTAATTAGTTTCTGTTTCCCCTTCCCTTTGTCAGATTATTGTGACTGTTGCCTGTGAATGTTTCTCCCTGTGTCTTCAGTGGATTTGGATTCAAGTAAGTTTCATGGATCTTCTGTTGTATTAAAGAAATACAAATGTATCTGCACACATCTTATAAAGAGAATTTGTACCTGCAATATTTGGAAAGTCGTGCTGTTTGGAAATAACAAACATTTATCACATTTAGCTCCAAAACTTCATAAAAACATATAGTGTTCATTTTTAAAAGTCACTTTTTATCACTTTTAGAGCAATATGTTTTACATTATATTACTAATATTATAATTTTTGTTGTGACAAATGTATTTGAGTTAGAATCACTGTTAAATCTAAATGTTAAATGTAATTCTAAATTTTAAATCTAAATTTTAAATCTTAAATATAAATGTTAAATGTTGCCCTGCAATCCTAAATATTTTGCTTATATGCAAATTCACACTGCTGCCTAGAGGAAGTACCAAAATAAAAGCTTCATAAAGATATACAGATATCCCAAACATGGTCTGGACTGCCCAGCGTCCATAATGTGAACTGATTTAGCAGTAAATATTGGAAAGGCAGTTTTTGGAGACCATTAAGAGATTTAAAAATGCTCAGAGTCAGAACTGACCCAGTATATGATACAAACAAGCTAAATTTCTATTGCTATGTCTGTATCGCTTTATGAAGCTTTCATTTTGATATTTCCTCGAGGCAGGAGTGTGAAATTTGCATATTAGCTAAATATTCAGGATTGCAGAGCAACATGTAACATTTAGATTTTACATTTAACATTCGTATTTAACATTTAGATGTAACAGTGTTTTTAACTTAAATATATTTGTCACACCAAAACTGAATGTGAAGAAGATCACAAATATTGATAAAAACGTGACTTTGAAATATTCACACTACATTTTTAAGACATTTTGAAGCTAAATGTGGAGAATTGTTGTTGTTATTGTCAGTGTGCACAACTTTACAAACGGCGCCCCATATGTTAAATGAGCAATCTGTCATCTCTAATCATTTTAAATAATAAAAGCAACACAAAATAAAATGAAACCAATAAAAGGGTACATTAAAAAGGCCACACTGATCATTTAAGGAGGTCTTCCCTTCCATGTTTGTCATCGGGGGGAGCCTTTGAGGAATCCCAGAGCTACATCAGGTTTATTGCTGTCAGGTGTTGCCCTTTCCATTCATCATCAGAACACGCTGAATTGATTGAATTGACCGTGTTAAGTATTCACCCCAATGCTTTCTGATTACGGGGCTGAATTGCACTGAGAAGCAATTCGCAGCCAAAGAGCAATGTCACAATTACTCTCCTTCTCCGCTCCCCAGAGATTACAGCATTGAGCTGCTGATGCAGTTGCATACAGTACAGCGGCTCCCTGAAACACTCCTTTTTCTGCACCGAAGCTCTTTTTTGTGTTCTCACGCTCTTTTTTGCCCAGCCTATCACCTTTCTCCATTTCTATCAAAGGACATCCATCAGCGAAATATGGCTCCACCTTCTTTAGTTACCCCAACTGCACTGTGTCAGCTCTCTGAACCACAGAGACCAACTGCTGCTGCTGGTGTGGGTGGAGGGGAGGCTACCACCCTGCATACATTTGTCTCTTTGATATGTCACTTTACCAAAGTGAATCATTCAACATACAAAGGGAGTGCAATATTAGCTGCTTTTGGTACACTTATATTACATTGATGCAGCAGCACTCTTCCCCAGCCTCTCCTCACATGAACCACCATGACCTCCAGCTCATTACCTCCTCAACCTGTTTCCTCCTGGTCACCTGTTTACGAAGCTAACAAGAAGACAGAGATTAACCTTAAAAGAGCTGCTTCCTTTCTTCCTCGTCACGTTTGTCTGCAGCCCACACACTCGTCTCCCTCCTCTGCATGTCCAACTGCAAAAAGAAAGAAAAAAATCATTGCCATTTAAGAGATGAGCTCTGACATTTGTCAGAAAAATAGCACTTTAGTGCTATTCTAACTGTGGAGGAGCATGGGGTAATGTGTAAGAATAGTTGCCATGACTACATTGACATCATTTCTGGCAAACAGGACTGAGGGCTCCTCAATAGAAGGTCTGTGTGTGCGCACAGACGAGGCTGCGTGTGAAAAAGCCATGTTTTGAGGACGTCTTTAAGCTTGTGAAGCTGATGTTTCTGTTAATATCTTGTGATGATGATGCGTGTTGTTTGCGTAATCTGACATCATCCAGTGCAATGCCTGCCCAGGGATGGATCTCTCCCACACAGACAGAGAAGGTAGACAGATATCTGTTTAAAGGAGTGTGCAGCGGGTGCGGGGGAGAAGGTTACAGTCCGAATAGAAGATAAAAATACAAATCACAACGACAGGGACAGCCTGCCCGCTGTAGCACATTCCATTCAGTATTCATGGAAATGTGACACATTCCCACTGCTATGGATGGCTCTCACTCCAAAACCCATTCCATCCACAAGCACTGGCTGTTCATTTCAGAGCGTAATTGAATTTCTCTAAAAGTCGATCTGACTGCAAGGGCACAGCTCTGCCATGTAGTATGCCGTCTGAGGCAGGAGAGCTGCAACAACACTCTGAGATTCTGTCTTCGTGACATGCTCATGTTATTAAGCTTAATGCGACTCTGTTCTGTTCTGTTGGCTGATTCATGACACAGCACCCGGCATGCTAAACATAATCCTCCAACATGAAACCAAATAGTAGAGCAGAATGGTATTTAAATGGGAGGAGCACAGCTGATCCCCTATTGTGTAACCTTCCTTCTCCTCCAGATGGCTTGATATGAATCTTTCCAGGGGTCAAAACACTGTAACCCGGCTCAAATATAAAACCGCTGGGTGCTACATGGCATGAATACGTTTACTACTGCACATAAACACCAACTCACCTCCCTCTGCAGAGGTACAGAGAGCGAGCTGAGGCTCAGGCTAACCAAGAAATGTCTGTGTTTGTCCATGCATTCAGGTATGAGGAAGTGTCGGGGGGCTGTGGATGCAAATATTACCACTGCTTATATTAATGGCATTCCTGGCTCTGGTGTGAAAAAATCTGCCTGCCACAGAATTTGTAAACAACTCCAGAGGAAGCAGCAATGCCCAACCCCGAGGAACACTCGACTAAAGACCGCTGGAATATACCAGAGTCAAACTTTTAAATCAGTCGGATCTAAACGTGCTGCAGATAACTCACTTTCTGTCTGCTTTTATCATCACAGGCTATAGTGTCTAAAGACAGCCGCTCCTTTGAAATAAGAGAAAAATAAAGTAGGTGCTTGTGCATGTGTGCATGAAGCTATAAATTCCAGTGAGCAGCACAATCTTAGATTGCTATCACTACAGATCTGCTATGAATACTAATTGAGCACCGCCTCCTCTTCCTCCTCGGGTAAAATTGTATTTCAATAACAGAGCTGTAAAACCTCTATTCCACGCTGGCTCACATTTATTCAGCGGGTAAGTCATAAATATGCCCGGAGAACTTCTTTAAAGAGAAGTTAGGAGAAGAAACCTGCTACTGGGAGGAGAGGAACAAATCTGCTTTAAGCTCCAAAACAGAAACACAGGACAGAGAATCAGGAAAAGACTCAGGTTACTCAACCTCTGTTACTATCATGACTTATGAAAGGCTGTCACATGAAAGATCCTGGTGACACTGTTACATAATGTATGTTTTGGTAAGGGGTGGGAATTGATAAGATTTTATCAATGTCAATGCCGTTGTCGATTCTGCTTATCAATCCAATTCCTGATCAATTCTCCTAACGATTCCTGAGTATTATTTTGAAGGGAAAAAAAGTAGTTCTACACAGTCTTTCACACCAAAAGGAACCATTTAATTTTTTCCAAAATTATGTCGGCACAACAATGAACATGAACATATTCAACTTGAACATACTGAACAATAGGTTGACCTCATTCTCGGCCGCATGAGCCCGGACGTGGCCCCTCGAGCCTGGATGAAAAGACTTTGAATTGGAGAGGAAAAACGCTTTTCCTCCAGGGGTCATCACAGAGGTATTTTACCCGCTCTCTGTGCCTCATTTTCGGCTTGCGTGAGTCCGGACGTTGACCCACGAGCCTGAGGGAACGCGTCCCGACTCCAAAAGGGGAGAGGTAGGTGGGGGTTTGCCTCCCCGACGCGAACATGTTCACATGGAACCCTTCTCCACTTCAGCCCGACGCGAACCCCAATCTTCGAGGCCGAGTCAACAAATGCCTCAGCATAATTGAAGTATTTGCACCTAGGAGTTCTGCGTCGCAGAGTGTGTGACGTAATGCAACGTACCGCGACATGACGTGAAGTCGTGCTGGGAAATGAATTGTTAAGAAGAATCGAAACATTTGAGGTCTACAATTCCGATGGAATTGATCAATTGGAACTGGTTCTTAGTCGGATCCAGTTTTTGATTCCCATCCCTAGTTTTTGTGTAGATGTTTAAATCTCTAGATACAAGAAGAACAGATGCTCTTGCAAGAAGTAGCAGAATGAAATCTGCCATGATAGCCCAGCCTAGCTAACTGCTGGCTAACTGCTGCAAGCTAGTTGTTTAGGAGAGTAAAGGGATAGTTAGTGCTCCTTTACTCATACAATCTCAATTTCTGTTAACATGTTTTGGGGATTGGCTTTGGAATTAGATCTGAAGGGCTGGGACTTTTTTAATCTGGAGAAAAAATCAAAAAAAGGTCTGTACTTATAAATAAGTCCAAGTCTAAGTCCTAACGCAGTCAGTTCTCATTCCGAGTCAAAGGCTGTTTTTGAAACCGCCTACTACACTAGTAGTTCATACTTATTTGGCCAAAATTCAGTATGAACACTGTGTTCCACATTATTATGCAGGTAACCTTTTCTTGAAAATCTGGAAGACTGATGTTCAGAAAGAAGTAGTGTTTTAGTCTGATGTATTAAAGGCCTTGTGCTTTAATTAAACCCTTTTAGTTTGAATCTAAAAAGCTCTCTAATATCCTTTATCACACACCATGTGTATATAGGTGTGCCACATTATTACACAAGTCCTTTTCAACTTTGACCACGGGCAAGAAAAGTGACCTGACCAAAGAGGAAAAGAGTCAAACTGTCAAGAGTCTGAGTAAGAGGGAATCTACTGATGATATAGTCAAGAAATGACAGCGTGAGCAAGAGAACCATAAAACGTTACATTCAAAGTAATCAGGATGAGAGAAAACCCAGAGTAGAAGAAGCCTGTTGAACATTATCAAAGTGAGAACTGTCAAGAATCAAACAAGAGGTTGCTAAAAGAACTTTAGCTACCAGTCAGGCCGTTTCTAAAGCTATGGGGCTCGATGATGTACCCAGGTCTACTCCATGTAGGACGCTAAGACGAGTGGCAAAGGTCCAAAAGGCAAAGTTAGTATGTAGTATACTAACTTTAGCAGGGTATACTCAACAGCCTGCTACATACTACCTATACTGCATAGTGCATACTGCATACTGCATACTGCATATTGCATACTGCGTTTGAAGGTAGTATGTAGTATGTCTGTTCTGTTGGATCTGGTCTGCAGGATGCTGGGTTAGGCATCGCTGGATTTCCGTTTTCAGAAAGTGGAAGTAAACAACGACCAAGCTGATAGATAAACTGCTTCTTTGCTCTTGTTCACTTACTAAATACTACATTTTGGCCAAATTAGTATTGCCAGTATAGTAGGAGGTTTCAAAAACGAAGAAGAAGAAGATGTAGTTTATATATTTGTTCTGCCTAAATTTTAATTTCCCAATTTTCATCCTCACAGTAAAGAAACAAAAAGAGAATAGCGTGCTGCATGATTTCCCACAACCTAAAACTGAACAGGGTAATAAAAAGTATTCTCCTTATTCTGAAAGTAAAACCCTCAAAATGTCAAGAGAGCCCTCTCAGCAAGGCATGAAAGAGTGAAGTCACCTTTCCAATCACTTTGATCTTTGAAGTCCACAGAAAGAACAGAATCTCATAAATCAATGTGAGCTCTCTGGTTAGTCAAATAACCAAAAGAAATGAATGCTTGCAGCGACCCCGTGTTCACGTGAGCTGTGATGAGTTCTTTTGGTTCAATGTGCCGGGCCTCTTTCATAAAAGCTGTTTTTTTTTTACTGTTCCTGGTATTATTGAGCATGTGATGTTAAACATACCAGATTAAAACCCTCTCACAACATCTGGGACTTGAGCAGGGCTTTCTGTGCAAAACCAGAGAGAGGGATTTCACAGGTTTGTGAGGAGACGGGAGAAAAATGTCTCTGTGAGCTGACTTCACTCAAAAATTTGCATGAGTCATGTTAAAACATCTCACTTCATTAGCTGTGTTTACCTCCAGGGCCCAGCCAGACGGACTCACAACAACAGGAGGAAACTTTCGCTACTCACCATATCCATACTCTGGTGGAGAATAACAAATAGGTCATTGTTAAGCACCACCTTCCAACAGCCAAAGCTAACACTACTACTGAGTAGACACAGTGGGAGAAGGAGCAGATTCTGGACGTGCTCCTGGTATTTCTTGTGGTCCTGGGAAAAATGTATTTCCTCAGAATCGTGGTGTGGCCTTTAGTGGAAATGGAAACTGAACATTTGGTCATAGATACACATTTCCTGTGCTGTGAGGAAAAGAAAGCTGGCCCTGCTCTGGTGGCCTTGGTGTGTCTCCAAAGCTCCCATGGTGTGTTAAGTTTGTGCACAGGTCATCCATCACATGAGATTCTCTGAGGTGGGGGGAGTCATCTCTCACCCCTGCTGGGACTCAATCTGGAGGCTGGAAGAACTCTCCATTGTGCCTGCAGCATCCTGCAGCCCTCTGGCTATGATCTGACTGCATTTTATAGCACTTTGTTTATAGCACTGGGGTGTTGTTGTGAGCTAAACCACTACTGTGGCGTAGTAAAAACCTCAATTCACCTCCATATATGCACACTAAACAAATTAAACATAAACTGCAGACAGGATGGAGAGAATACTAAATGCTTTGAATATAAAAATCATAAAAAAGAAGAACATTGCTTTATAAGACTGATGAATCAATCTGTATCTGCACTGCAAAAAGGCTAGCATAAATATAGGATGAAAAAACTTAATTCAAGATGAAGATTTCTTAAAGCTAGTTAAATGATCTGCCCATGCAGCGAGTTCATTTTACTTGACAAGAAATCTTAAAATTAGATTGTTAAATCTAGAAATAAGCAGGCTCTGAAAAGTATTAAAAAGGGTTGAAATAAGTAGAATATGCTGACTTTAGCTCAAACTACTTCAAAACAAACTTCATATAGCACAGTTAGAAGTGAAATATACTGAATATAAGAAAAGAAAATCACATTTATTTATTTTGTATACTTAATTTGAGCAAATGAAGGCCTGGGGACAAGAAAAACACCAACTTAAGTAAAAAATGACTCACTATTAGAAAACTATGATTATGCTGTTTCTTGATATAAGCTGGCTCATCTTAAAATAAACCCTAATCCATCTTAAAACTAAAACTAAAATCTTTAAACCAGGTCTTATTCTTAGAATATATATCTTAAATGTTTCTACAGAAACCACAACAGCAAACTGGATTACTGGCAACATTTAATACATTTCAGGATTAACAACATATAACATCAAGAACATAGTAATAGTGGCTCAGGGTTAATGCATACTTCAAGACATTTAAAACAGTCTTTAGAGCCAAACCAGAACAAATATATTACCATTTTGCACAGAAGAACTATGAGCAATCAATAAGATACTAGCTGAACGGTGTCTTGAATAGATGCCTTATGTGTTATTCTTAAATCAAGCAACTTGAAGTTGTTACCATAGACTATATAAAATATGGACGTAATATCCGTGACGTCACCCATCTGTTTCTGATGAGCTTTTTCAGGCCAATCATCGGCGGCAGCCATATTGCTTCTGTCGAGCAAGTGTGACATAAAGAGGTGGAGTTTGAGCCTCCTAGCCAACAGCTGCAGTGTTCCCGCAGTCAGCTGTGCCTCTCATTGGAAGACTCGTAATCTTAATATCTTTGAAATTGCAGCGTTAGAAAAAATTCACCCCCATTACAGTGTGTGCCGATCGAGAAATGAGCTATCCAGACTGCACTCATCTTTTGTACCAGGCTGTAAACATGTTTATTTCTGCTGTAAAGATCGTCTTTTTCCCATTCATGTGTATGTGGTTTCCGGTACTTCTGGAGCCAGCCTCAAGTGGATCCTTGATGAACTGCAGTTTTTTAGCACTTCCGCATTGACTCATATTCTTAGACTGGAGGTTGTTTTGTTACTCAATCTTGAACTTTAGGTGAGACAACCAATGTAGCTTAATTTAACAGTCATTCACTCAGTTTAAGATTCCCTGACCAACTGAGACAAAAAAAAGACATGTTCATAATCAGTTTAAGATTCAACTATACATACAAAGATTAAAAACAAGTAAAGAACTCTAAAAACAAGGTCATTCATCTAACATGTCTCAATCTAATGATTAAAATCTTGGCAGGTGCCAAATTATTTGCAGTGTGCTGATTCTGTTTACTCTACAAAATCTGAAATCTAAGTAAGATTGAATATCTCAGATTAGGGTGAAATTTGCTTATTTTTTGCCTGATAAGATAGTTTTTCTAACTAAGCAGTTTCTATGTTAGAGTGTTTCACTTGTTTTGGGTGTTTTGGTCCTAAATGATCTCAGTAAGATAGTACAGCTTGTTACTGAGATTTTGACCTTTATTGAGTAATACATGCTTGAAACTAGAATATCAACTGTTCCAAAGCTGTTTCTTCAACACTCACACATATTAAACTGCTTTTTCAAAGTAACAATTTCCTATTTCAAGCATGAAATAAGAAATAATTACTTTGACACATTTGTATCTCTTTACACAATTAAAACAAATGACAGCCAAATGTTAATCACTGTTTTATGTTCAATGAAACGTAAAAAAAAGTTGTACTACTATAGCTTAGCACAGTTGGCACAGTACTGTAAACTGACACTTAACATTCAAACATTTAACATTTCAAACCGTTTCAAACTGAAATAATTGCATTCACGTTCTTCCAAATTAGAAGGCATTAATATGATTTATGAATTCCACAGCTTTTGGCTCATTTAAGAATTTTAAGAAAATGATCCTACATAATTAGAAATATATTCCTAATTTCTGTCTTTCCATTAAGAAAAGTAAATTAGTTTTTAGTATAACTTTGCTGGTTTCAAGAAATGTAATGCCTAGTGCATGTCATTATGTCAAGATAATGGAACTAGCATTTACTTAATTTAAGAATATTTTTCAACATATTGAGAAAAGAAGTCTCATATTTTCTATTTCTATCAAGAAAAATGCACTTGTTATTAGTGAAAATACACAAATTTTAGGGTATTTCTGGGTTCATTTAGGTTAGATATTTTTACTTGTTTCAGAAAGTCTTGACAAGCCAAATTGTCTTGTTCTGTTGGCAGATAATTTTGCTTAGTTTAAGTAATATACCTCACATTTTGCATATTTTTTATTGTTTTTTAAGGCTGGCTTTTTGCAGGAAAGCCAATTTCCTTACTGGGGATATAACACACTGTCCAAAGCTACTCTGATGTTTGCCATTGTGAATAATGTACTTTGAAGCATATATGTTTATTTTAGCTCAGCAGGGAAAGAAGGGAAGAGCGTTTCCTTTTTCATCATTTCTAGTATCATGATTAAATAGGAAGTATGCCCTGGACAACAGACAGTCTGAGTAAATTGTTATTGATTCAGACAAATCATATGCCTCTGAAACTGTATTGACTCCCAGCCTGTAAGGAGCAGGCAGCTCGGTGGATCAACATTCAGAGAGGGATTTGAGTCAGAAGGAGATACTTCTGTATCTAAGCTCCCCCCTCCAAAAAAAATCAAAAAAACAGACTGTCTCCTTTCTTGCCCTCCATCGCCCCCACCGCCTTCCTCCCAGCTGTATAATTCATGTGGCATTGTGTTTATTGTGCAAACACACAGTGCAAGAGCCCATGTTAGGTAAGAACAGGCTGTGGCGTCAAACACCTTAGGCCTGACAGGGGAGAGCTTAAACCCTGCTCTGCACAGCCGCTGAGAAGCCATTGTGTAACATTTTCTTTTCACAGTCCACAGACCTTGTAATGAAGGGAATTTTATCACAGGTACACAGCACGATAAGAATGTCAATATTTACACAGATGGTAATTATGAGATTCCATCTGTTTTGTTAGAAAGGGGATGAAATTGTGCTGTATCATAAAACGGCACTCTTCGTAAGGGGGAGGCTGTAAAGGCACACCGCTTCAGCTGGCTCAGGGAACATCAAAATGTCATTGGTGAGGAGCAGGAACACAAGCAGTGTCAGGTGTGTCCCTCCGCCACAGGGACTATCCAGCTCACTTTAACCCTGTAGTGCAAACAGCAGAGGCATATGTTATTTCAGGTCTATGGTGAGAGGCTGGAAACATCCGCTGTACAGACTGTTGAGCAATATCATTAGGCTACAATGAACTCCTTGTTCCACCTCTAACTAAAAGGATGTTTAAAAAAAGCTCGTCATGACATAAAACAAACATGTCATCTCTCAGTTTTTAGTTGTACCGTCGTTTAATAGTTTAGAAATGATATTAAATGAATCACATTAAACCACAAACGCTTTTAAAAAGATATTCTCGGTGATTCTGCTCGAGTTAAATAGTCCACAACACATGAAAGGCAAAGCACTACCGTAAATAGAACCAATGCGGATGATTGAGCACAGAACCATCCAATCAGAGAGCGAGTTCGCGTCGTTGTTGATGACGAAGCAGCTTGTAGCCAATGGGAGCGCGTTACTGGGTGTTGACCTCTGCGAGCCGCATCACCACCCCCTCCATGTCCGTGGCGGAGGACTACTATATAAACAAACCAGCCCAAGTTTTAAAGGGCAGAGTTGTAAAAACTCCCAGGCTGTGGGGAGTTGGCTTGCTAGCCTGTGAATCGGAATTGAAATATAACCTGAAGAAGAAGATACAGAAGACAAAGAATCGCCTGGAGAACTATAACATCATTTTTTAACTCCTTCAAGAAATAATATCAAGAGGCTGTGCTAGCTTCGTGTCTGTGCGGACGGATTTGACTCCTGCATGAAGGATCAGCTGTGAATTTCCATGTAAGTTAATATTAATATCAGCTCTACGTGCGTGTTTGTGATGAATCAATGTGTTTATCTTCATTATACTCGAAATAACACCGATTAGTGATAGTCATGTCGACATCCTCAGGCTGTAGCCACCTAGCTTATTGAAATGCTACCAGCTCGGTGGACTCTGCGCAGATTAAATGTACTGAATAACAGCTGTGTGTGTGTGTGTGTGTGTGTGTGTCTGCGTGTGTGTGTGACAGCTGTGTGTGTGACGCTGTCAGCAGTGTGTGTCTTATGTGAGCTGGACACAATGTCACAGCGAGGAGACGCTGATTACCAGCTGCTCGGGCTAAACATTAACAGGATCTGTCGTCCTGATAGCTAGCTTGCTCCTCTGTGTTCACACCCTTCATTAAGCTGGAGAGAGAGAGAGAGGGAGAGGGGGGGTAGAGAGAGGGGGAGAGAGAGAGAGAGAGAGAGGGAGCTGGATCAGGCTGGACGTGACGAGAAAGCTAGTCGGGTTTGCATTTATTGTCCCTGTCGTGCTGCCAGTGAGTGAATGTCTTGTGGTGCGGGTTTATGGTCGTGGTTAGACTTTGAATGTGGATTATGTAACAGGAATCCTCGTCGTAGGCTTGTACGTGCTCTCCTCTCTCCACAGTAGAAAACCCTTCACTTCGGTTTTAACAAAATAAATTGGAAATCCTTCTGACTATTGACACCTGCTATCAGATCCGGATCCACCGCCCTCCGCAGAGGTCATCCACGCGTGCGTATCCAGTCCCAGGGTAGCACACTGTGCTGACACCGGCTCTGAGTCAGTGGCCTCTGTTTATTTATAGCTGTTGATATTGTGCAGCTGAGATGGAGCAGTGCTGGGCTCAGGCACAGGGGGGAGTGAAGGCTGGAAACCAAGCACTAGGAGCTGATTCACATGAGATGTTAGGGGTGTCAAACACAAGGCCCGCGGACCAAAACCGGCCCCCCCAGAGGTTCCAATCTGGCCCTCAGAACGACATTGCAAAGTGAAAAAAATTACAAAGGCTGTTTTCAAACCTCCTACTATACTAGCAGTACGTACTGATTTGGCCAAAATTCAGTATGTACCATGTGAATGAGAACAAAATCTGCAGTATGCCAAAACTACCTGGATGTTGTACTGATTCAGGAACATGTCTCAGTATGCAGCAGACCAGTCTCCTTCACGTACTGTTCCCCACAATACACAGCGCTAATGTTCTGCTTTTTCTTTTTTCTTTTTTTTTGACGGGGGCACTCAGTTTTTATGTGCTGTGAAAATTATTAAATTCCATATAAACCACTTCTTAACTTTTTAAATAATCAGTGATGCTAAAGAAGCAGTTTATGTGTCAGCTTGGTCGTTGTTTACTACCGCATTACGAAACCGGAATTCCAGTGACGTCTGGCTCAGCATCCTGCAGACCAGATCCAACAGAACAGTCAGACTACGTACTAAATACAATTACGCATAGGTGTTTTTTAACTGTTTATAACTTAAATATACAGAGTGAGCAATTTGGGGTTCAGTGTCTTGCCCAAGGACTCTTCCGCATGTGAGTGCAGGAGCTGGGATCGAACCACCTTTAGATTGAGATATAATATTTCCAGCCACCATGTCTCTAAAGACATTCAATGATGAGTCCTGTGTCATACGTTTTGATAACATAGAAACAAGGCAGGGCTGACGAAAGCATTTTATTTTTTATTTAACCTTTATTTAACCAGATAAGTCCCATTGAGATCAAGACCTCATTTTCAAGCATGACAAACTCACAGCAGTTTGATGTTCTCTTTTACAAATAAAGTCCTTCTAAATGCTTTAAATTATGTTTATGCTTGAAATATATTTTATTTAAAGGCTATTTAGGTAGTCAACATAAACATAAATGACCTGACACATACACACCTGGGTAACAATCAGTTTCTGGAGGTTTACATTGCTTGAGTCAAATTGACCCAAGGACAAACGGTGTTAGTAAATTTGGGGGTAACAGGAGGATTAACTGCAAATTTTTAATAAAAGTAACTACCATTACAAATTCGTCCCCTGGGGGTCGCATACAATCAGAGTGGTGACGGAGCGCACCTGAACGCCACTTTTTTCCAGGACTTTTTTTCTCAAAGTGATAAAATAGATGACTTGCTGTTTGCTTAATCCGGTTGAGATTCATAAAGACTTTTTAGAGTTATAAGATGATCCACTAACTACTAACACTAACACTACACCCCTGCATACAACACTGTCCAGCAAGAGGGCTGTTCCTGCTGGAGCTGAGGGGTCCAAAATAATCAACTCTACCTTCTTCATTATTATAATCTCAGTTCTTTTGCTATAAACATTACACTCTGTGTCAGGTGAATGGGTAACCTGGGTGTTTGGTGTGTTCGCAGCAGGTGTCAGTGTTTACAGAATATCATATCCGGCCCATTATGAGACTCATCATGGCAAAAAATACAACAGTTGTTTTTGTAAGATAGTGTGACTATGTGATCATTTTCAGAATGGACTTTTTTGCACTCAAACAAAGGGAAACATTTGGAGTTGTCGTTATTTATAGGTTATTATGTTCTGATTTTACTGGTCTGGCCCACTTCAGATCAACTTGGGTTGAATGTGGCCCCTGAACTGAAGTGAGTTTGACGCCCCTGAGTGTTGAATTAAAAACAAACACCTCCATATTAATTAATGACTCTGTTTTTGTTGTGTTTCAGGATCCTGAACCTAAACCTGCTGCAAGAAGGATATACATTTTGGAAAGAAGCGCTCAATCAGTTTCCCCTTCAGCCGATCACTGCTGCCTTGGAGGTTTTTGCAACGCTCATAAAAAGAAACTCTGTGACAGAAAAAGAATCACCCTCGCCACTGAAGCAGCTATGCAGCTTGAAATTCAAGTAGCACTCAATTTTATTATTTCCTATTTATACAACAAACTCCCTCGACGACGTGTGAATATCTTCGGTGAAGAGCTCGAGAGGCAGCTGAAGAAGAAATATGAAGGCCACTGGTATCCGGATAAGCCATACAAAGGTTCAGGGTACAGGTGCATCCATGTAGGGGAGAAAGTGGACCCTGTGGTCGAGCAGGCAGCCAAAGAGAGCGGGTTGGACATCGAAGATGTCCGGAATAATCTCCCTCAGGACCTTAGCGTGTGGATCGACCCCTTTGAGGTTTCATACCAGATTGGGGAGAAGGGACCAGTCAAGGTGCTATATGTGGATGATAACAATGAGAATGGGTCTGAGCTGGACAAAGAGATCAAGAACAGCTTTAACCCTGAGGCACAGGTCTTCATGCCAATCAGCGACCCTGTTGGGGCTTCCTCAGAGTCCAGCTCCCCCTCCCCTCCTTTCGGGCAGTCTGCTGCCGTGAGCCCCTCCTTCATGCCACGCTCCACCCAGCCTTTAACCTTCACCACTGCCACCTTTGCTGCCACCAAATTTGGCTCCACTAAGATGAAAAGCAGCGGCCGGGGCAACAACGCCAACAGCAGCAGTAGCAGTAAGGTGGCTCGCACCTCCCCTACCAACAACCTGGGTCTGAATGTCAACACCCTGCTGAAGCAGAAAGCCATCTCCACCTCCATGCACTCACTGTACGGGCTGGGCCTGGGGCAGCAGCAGCAACAGCAGCAGCAGAAGGCCTCTGCTCTCTCCCCCAACGCCAAGGAGTTTGTGTTCCCCAGCCTGCAGGGCCAGGCCAGCCCTGGAGCCGTGTTCCCCGGGGAGGGCTCCTTGGGACTCGGCCCCCTGCAGTACAACAATGCCTTTGACATGTTTGCGGCCTATGGAAGCCTCAACGACAAGTCCCTTATGGATGGCCTCAACTTCAGTCTGAGCAACATGCAGTATTCTAACCAGCAATTCCAGCCAGTCATGGCTAACTAAACTCATCATCGAGATGTTATTTATGAATGATGGTGGCTCAAAGAGAAGGAAAAACAAAACGCACACTTAGAAACTGGACTTTCAAGGATCTAGTCTAGTCAGTCAAGCGCATGTGCCCAAGGGTGTTTTTACTGTGCCCCCTTGAGTTTGTTTCTACTGAAAGCTTGTTGTACAAACACATCCAAGCTTGGTTACTTCAATTCAAAATGCATCCTTGTTTTTCTTTTTCCTTTTTGCCAACCAAGCACAAAATTTTTTACCATGTTGAGAAAATTCTCCAAAAACTAAAAAAACAAACAAAAAAAAAAAAACTACAAGCTTCAAGTTTGGCCTCTTACAGTATTTTACAGGTGGTAAGACAAGGCTAATTTTTATGAATTGGCACTACTAAGTGGGGTTACTTGGTCTTTTTCTAATTGTATAATTTAATTTAGTACAGAGTTTGTAAGATATCAGAGTATATATTGTTTCTATGACATGGTGTTGCATTTATATCTTTTTACTACTCCAGTGATCTGTGATGGCTGCAGCAGCTTTTCCTTATTTTTCTTTTTTTAAAGATAATTGTTAAAGAAATCCATCTTTAAAAAAAAATACATGAAATATTCTGAAGATTGTGTACAGAGTATTCCTTAGTGGTGGAATTCAAGTGTAGGAATATTTGCTTTTTTCTGAGAGATGAATTGTATTTTCTGTTAAGAGGTTAAAAAGATTTTTGCTATACTATGGACAAAATGTAATCGTATGGATATTAATTTTGTACCTACATTGTGCAATACTTGATAAAAAATACGGTATAACAAAGTATTTTGAGTCAGTGTCTTACATGTCAAGAGGGACTGAAATAGTTTATATTGTTAAGTTTGTATTAAATGCTTAAAAATTATATGCTTGTCTTTATTTTTTTAATTTCATATTTGCACCCTGGTCTTTTTAATAAAATAAATTACAGTTGAACATGATCCGTGCAGAGCCCGTTCTTTGATTTTACTGCTTGTTTACACTCTGACGTCTGCTCTTAATGTTTAACCTGATTGGCTGTTGGGTAATCGACAGCCTGAGTGGTGATGGTGTTGATGGTCACATGCTTGGAGTTGCCTGTGTGTGTGTGTGTGTGTGTGTCATGAGGGCAACTTCAGGCTAAAAATGTACACTCCACTGTGCGAGCTGAAGCTTTATGAAGTGACACTCCGGATGTGTTCAGGGTTTGAAGGTGGAGGTTAATGTCACTGTGAGCGTTTAGCTGTGAAGACAGGTGGAGCTCTATTTATGATCTGTCTCCTTCATTGAAGGCCTCTCTCTACCTTTTGTTTATTTTGAAGGTGGATCTATCTCGTTGTCACTGGTGGCCTCTTTGTTCCTGATTGAAAAGTATGTTTTGTGTTTTGAATCATCAGAAGTCTGCACTGAATGATGACGCACACAATAAACATCTTCAGCTTGATTACAAAACATGTATACACTACCTGTCAGAAGTTTGGAAACACCTTCTCATTCAAGGGTTTGTATTTATTGTAATTATTGTAAACACTGTAGATTAATACCAAGGACATCAAAACTATAAAAGCACATATATGGAATTATTTAATTACAGTATTTCTCAATTGCTAAAACACATTTCTTGACATCCACCACTCTTTTCTCAACACTATAAGCACACAAAAACAATTTTTCAAACTGCATTTACCAAACCTCTGACTCTTCCTGCAAAACCAAACAATGTTGTCAGATCATACCCAGAGTCAATCACAATTAAAAACAATACTGAGCAGTCATTACACACTACATTAAAAACTGAAAACACAATGCTCAGGACATCAAGCTATAGAAATAATGTTTATTGTAGGCTCAATGAATGTAGCACCTGTATCCAGTCCAAAAGTAAACACAAACATAAATGAGAAGAACATGGTCTATCACAGTATCTCAGATATCAGATGTTACTGTTCTTTGTCTTTCACGATTTCGCTCCCCTCTTCTACCTCCTTGACCACATATTACATGCACTCTTCCTCTGCCTCTCAGATTATTTCTGTTCATTGTACAGCCTTCAACAACCAGTGCTCTCTGAACTGGTTTATACTGGTTTCCTCACATCATGAGCCACAAGTGTGATCAGTTTTGAGTGGCTGTGTTTAAGCTGTGACACCTCTGCTTCAAATATGTTGAACTTTAGCTACCTGTGCTTACCATTATGCAACACAAGTGCATCACAGTGCAACATGTGTTTTAGTGAGTGGGGATGTGTTTGAAGTTGTGTCTAACAGGTGAAAAGTGCTGATGGTTTTACCAAAAGAGTGACTGATTCAATACATGGGTTCATGCCGCTAAGAGTTTGGTTCAGACAACAGGGTTTAGTGTTTTAGCAATTGAGAAATATTGTAACACAAACCTTATCAAGAGTTCATTTGTAGAATGACTTGCCTTCTTAATGTGTTTGAGACCATCAGTTCTGTTGTTCAGAGGTTAGTACACAATGGATACCCCTATTTGACTACTGTTGTAATCCAGATTATGGCAAAACCAGATTATTTCATAGTTTTGATGTCTTCAGTATTAATCTACAATGTTGAAAATTAGAATAAATACAAACAGTTGAATGAGAAGGTGTGTCCAAACTTTTGACTGGTAGTGTAGATCAGGGGTTAAGTATTTAATAAAAGCTGTTCACTTTTTAATTTAATTTACAGTCAGCATTTTATGTTCCTCTGTAGATGGATTAACTTTTTCTAAAAACAAAAGCAGAAATTCAGTTTCCCTCCAGTCTAACAGTGAATACTACGTCTCTGTTAGCCTGAAAACTCCAGAAACAGTATGGGAGAGTGTAGTGATTCCTATGTTTGGCTTTATCATGGCTGTCATGTGAAAGAAGAGCAGGTTAAAGAACAAGCCAAACATTCATCCAGAGCTGCAGCGACCTAACGCTCCAAAGACATAATCACATTTATAATCATGTATGACTCAAAGGTCTGAGGAGGAAAGCAGCTCCAACTATTCCTCCTTTTTACTTCCTCATGCACACAAGTGTTAATACAGCCATGCACATGTAGCCATCTAAATACACCTACAGCCTGTTTAAGGTGCTTGTAAATAACATAGTTATGTGTTTACATTTGAAAGTGCCTGACTGAGTGACAAATACTGTAAATACCTTTTATATCAGTGTTATGACTGAATCATTATAACTATGATTCTAATATGTAACGCCCACTACGCTGCTAACGTTCTTTTGCCTTTTATCTATCCTTTTATTTAATATATCAAAAAACAAGCATTCATCTGGAGTCTAGATTATAGTGACTGAAGAATTACTCGAAAGAACACAACAACTTAACTTATTTTTATTTATATATCACCTTTCATACATTCAAACATGCAGCCCAAAGTGCCTCACACAAGAGCAAGAGGTAAAAGTGGAAAGATAAGGGACATAAAATACTTCAAAATTAAAATCATGACAGTAAAATAAACAAAATAAAATCAGATACATTTCAGAAAAATAAAGTAATGTTATTACAATAAAATGAATAAAATAAAATAGGATAAATACCAGAAAATAAAACAAGATCATTAGAATCAATTTGATAAAAAATAAAATCAGTTAAGTATCAAAACAAACCTTAAAAATACTGGACAAAAAAACAATGCAATACCACCACTGTAGGATACTGGAGAAACATCATCTTTTGAGCTTTGAGAATTTTAAATTGTATTCAAATGTGTGTCTTGTGTATAAGATTTTAAATGGCTTGGCCCTGCCTCCGCTGCGTCAATTTATCAACTTTCGGTCAGTGGACTCCGTTAAATCAACAAGAATCTCTTCGTTCAGAAATTGCAATGTGCCCTTTCGCCGTACTGCCTTTGGGCAGTCAGCTTTTTCTGTGAAAGCCACAACTCAGTGGAACACCTTACCGGAGGACATTAAGAACAGTGAATCTCTCAGCAGCTTCAAAACCAAACTGAAAAGTCTGCTAAAGGACACTCAACACTGCAACCACTGATTTGATACTTTTAACTTGATATACATACTGTTTGTTTGTTTGTTTGTTTGATTGTTTGTGTGTGTGTGTGTGTGTGTGTGTGTGTGTGTGTGCGTGTGTGCGCGTGCGCTTGTGTGTGTGCAAGCAAGTGTTTTTACAATGTGATGTTTTAATTGTGACCTGCCAAGGGACTGCAGATGTAAATTAGCTTTAAGCTAACTCTGGTACAATGCATCAGATGGTGACATTTATGTTAAATATTGTATATGGTCCCTTTACAAATAAATCGAATAAAAAGAAAAATAATAATACAATAAAATCAGATAAATATAAAAAAATAAATAATGTTAGTACAATAGAATGAATAAAATATGATAGGATAAATACCAGAAAACAAAATCAAATCATTAGAATCAAATTAATAAAAATAAAATCAGATAAGTATCAAAATATTAAATAGAATCAGATGAATATCAAAACATATAATAAATCATTTCAATAAAATAAATAAAATACAATCAGATAAATATAGTTCAATCAACTAAAATCATTGCAAGAAAATCAACAAATGAATAAACTGAATCAGATAAATACCAGAAAAATAAAGTAATTACAATAGAATAGATAAAATAGAATTAGATAAATACAAAACAATTAATTCAAATCATTACAATAAAATAAATAAAACAATATCAGAGAAATATCAAAAAATAAAATAAAATAATTACAAAAAATAAATACAATTAGATAAATAACAAAAAATTATCCAAATTCATTACAATGAAATAAATAAAATAAAATCAGGTAAATATATGAAAAATAAAATAGAATCATTACAATTAAATTAAATCATTACAATAAAATAAATTAAATTAAATCAGATAAATTCCAGAAAAATAAAATAAAGTAATTACAATAAAATTAAAAATCAGAAAAATTTAATAATATATAAATAAAATGTAAGAAGAATAACATAAAATAAATAAAAATGATGTTAAAACAATCGCCATAATGGTAATAGTAGCAACAACTGTACCGGTACTAACTGGCTGCTTCTTGACTGCAGTGTTTCCACCAAAAGGTGAATGTTGTTTAATCTGGGCCTTAAACAATCATTGAACTGGAACCAATCACAAACCAACAAGTTATAGATTACTGAGTTAACTTAGAAAGCCTGAGCAGTTAGAGATGCAGAATAATAAAACCATATACAGCCTGGAGGGTATTTTTTGTTTAAAGAAATATAAATGAGCGTGCCAAATAAATGCTCAGAAACTCCACAGTTTTGAAACTTACTTCCTTAATCTCCTGGGAGAGCATTTGCAAAGGATTAGATGGAAAAGTGTTTTTCTCAGCTGTTCTTAAAATACTTCTGGTTGATGTTGTGAATCTGATCACTGCCTCAGTGTAAAGACACAACACACAGGCTGTGGTGGATTATAAATGGCTGAGAGCTGCTCAGATTTCATTAGGACGTATGACAGTGAGTTATGTGTCAGTGTGCTCTGATGGTCAGTAAATATTTGGAGTTTCAAATCCAGTCAGGTGCTATTTCAGGAACACTTAACTATTCAAACCAAAGTCCACTTCCCATAGTGTGTTGTTGTAATTAACTGGGTCGGCCTGTACCAGAGGAACTATTTTAGTCCTCAGCCCAATTTGCTACTTTTCAATACTGAGGTCTCTCCAGCTTTGCAGTCCAGTGGACAAAAAATATTCAAAACACACAAACGCACACACAATTATTCACGCACACACAGTTCCACATGACTAGCTCAGCTCTCTGGGATAAACAGGCCCACAGATGGTCTGGTGTCACACCATCTGGGAGACTCCCAGGGTGCGGGGTGTTGCCTTGCTGTGACTCCATCTTGTCTGTTCCAGAGCGTGCTCTCCCCTGCTTCACTGAGATACATTCCTGACATGAGCTTCACGTACAACACGCAGGTTTCTGTCATACTGTATCCCTCACACACCCTGCAGTGCTGTGCACACAGCACACAGAACCTGTGTTTGTTCTGAAGGGTGTTCCTCCGCCAAGTGGTTAGACCTAATGGGAGTTCTACACGGCAACAAACATCCAAGGAAGTAAAGACTGGCCTCAGTAACTCTAATCTTATGATACTTAACTATTATCTATACAAAAATGGAAGTTTATATGGGGCGCCGTTTGTGCACACTGAAAATAACAACAACAATTCTCCAGATTTATCCCCAAAATGTCATAAAAACTAAAAGTAACTTTTTAAAATCACATTTAGAGGAACGTGTGATCTTTTTCACTTCATTTTTGTTGTGACAAATTTATTCAAGCTAAAATCACTGGTAAATCTAAATGTTAATGTTAAATGTTAAATCTAAATGTTAAATGTTAAATCTAAATGTTAAATGTTAAATATAATGTTAAATGTGAAATCTAAAGAAACTTTTATTTTGGTGTTTCTGCTGGGTGGCAGTGTGAATTTGCATATTAGCTAAATAGTTAGGATCGCAGAGCAACATTTTACATTAAGATTTAACATTTAAAAATCAGGTTTAACATTTAACATTTAGATTTAACATCTAACAACTATGTTTAACATTTCATATTTAGATTTAACATTTAGCATTTAAAAATGATGTTTAACCTTTAACATTTAGCATTTAAAAATGATGTTTAACCTTTAACATTTAGATTTAACATTTAAAAATCATGTTTAACATTTAACATTTAGATTTAACAATTATGTTTTACATTAAACATTTAGATTTAACATTAACATTTGGATTTAACAGTGGTTTTACCATAAATATATTTGTCACAACAAAATTAAAGTGAAAAGATTACAAATATTCCTCTAAAAGTGTTAAAAAAAGGAACTTTTAAAAATTCAAACTACACTTTTAAGCCATTCAAATCTAAATGTGGAGAATTGTTGCTGTTATTTTCAGTGTGCACACCTTTACAAACTGCGCCCCATAAGTTTAACTGAATATTTTTAAACATGTGCTGACTCTTTTGTCTTCCAAGACGTAAATGGAAAGATACTCATCACTGTGAAGTCTGTCTGATGCTGTTAGCTATTAGCTGTGAGCAGTTTGCAGAGTCATCACTGAGACTGCAAACATGAGGAAACAGCTTGTTAGTGTTAGCAAAGAAAGACATGGACAACAAATTAATATTAAACTGTGAAATCAAGACACAATGCAGCAGCCTTGAGGAACAGTACAAAAACAAACACATGTTTTTGTTTACGGCCTTGCCAAGAAGTCAGCGAGAACATCTGTGCACCCCTCTAAAGCAAATATAAAGCTGGAGTCAGTTAGCCCAGCTTAGCATGTTGACTGGAAGTCTGTCCTCTCTTTCTAAAGGTTACATAATTTTGTACCAGCCTCATAATATATATATATATTTTTTTTAATAACTTCTATTTACACAAAACTCAAAGTGGCACATGAAGATTTGATTCAGGGACTACTTTTTTCTCCTTTCTGGAATCTTCTTTCACTGTGACAAGGCAACAAAATACGAAGTATCAGATAGTTACAGTTAAAAGAAGCATTATAGTTCTTAAGGTTCATGCAGTCTTTGAATCAAGCCAAGCTAACCTGGCCAATGAGAGGGTTTATTCTTCTCTGACCCAAAGCAGTGAGCAAACCAGCCTAAAGATATAGATTGAAAATATTGGACAACATTTGTATGAACACATGAACATAAAACCATTGATGGTGTCAGCAGAGCCTTTGTTTTGTATAAGCTTTACTTTGTCTCCTGGATATTATGTCAAGGCTCTGCATAACATTTGCTCCCTAGTGTTAGCAGACTATTAATAGACTCTCACATAATACTTGTTGAGCCGGTTTAAAGTTAGAACAATGTTGCTTGGAGCACACTGACATGCACGTTACCCATCTCATTATCTTTGAGCTTTGTTCTCTTTCTGAGCATCAGTCACAAGGCCACAGTGATGATAATGATGAAGAAGATGATGATGGAAGCATCTATTATGGAGGGTATATCTGTCAGCAGTGTTTATGTGAACATATCAATCGTAGGATAACATGGAGACAAATAATACCTTGACATCATATTAGGGAGATAGTGATGGTTAATTTGAGTGACATGCATACTTTGCTTATCCGTTGTGTGTCACACACAACACAAGGCGGGCTACACTTCTACACCATCTTGTTGTCTTTCTTTTATTAAAGTTATGTTTTAATGTGGGTGTATTTTGTCTTTGTTGGATAGGAGACAGGAAATGTGGGGAGTAAAGAGTGGGGGGAGACATGCAGCAAATGGTAGAGGTCGGGAGTCGAACCTAAGACCATTGTGTCGTGGATTACAGCCTCTGTGCATGTGGCACGCACTCACGGCCAAATTCCACCTGATCCGTGTCCGGTCCGTCTCCGATCCGTCACAGCACCAGATCTGATAGGTTCCTATTCTAGTCAATGTGTTAACTTCCACTGGATCCGCTCCAGGTCAGAACGCAACTGATCAGATATGCAAGACTTCTATTTTTGCCGGATGCCGAATAGCTTATTTCTCTATCAGCACACGATGTACGGGGTGAATTTATTTATAACACGTTATTTTTGAAGATATCAAACTTACGAGTTTTGCCCAATTAAGGACATGACTGACTTGACTGACAGGCAGGAAGACTGTAGCTGTTGGCTAGGAGGCTCAAACCCCGCCTCTTTACGTCACACTAAGTTAGGCTGAGTTCAGCATTTCCAATATGGCTACCACCGACGATTGGCTTCAAAACAGCGCTTCAGGAACAAATGGGTGACATCACGGATACTACGTCCATTATTTATTCAGTCTATGGTCAAATCTGGCCTTAGCTTGCTATAAAGAGAGGAAACAGGGTGACACTGATCACATCGCTCTGTTCAAGCGTAACAAAATCAACCCCCTTGCATCTCCAAAGCTCTCTAGTTAAACGTCTGATTGTGTCTGAAATGAATTGAACTGTATAAACAACAGTTGTCAAGAGGATACTGAATGTGCAACTATTAACTACTTAGAACATGAGCAGAGTCATGCTAGCAGTATTCCCTTGTTTCCAAGCGGCAACTTACAGTCTTAAAATATGAAGCAAAGGCAGAAGTGTTAAAAACTGTAGTTCATTGAGTGTCCACTTGAGGCTGGAAACTTGAGGCACCAGAAAACACGTACACACCCATTCAAAGAAGACGATCTTTACAGCAGAAATAAGCATTTTTACAGCCTGGTTCAAAAAAGAGTTAAGGTCTGAATAGCTCATTTCTCGATCGGCACACACTGTGTATTTTTGAAGATATTAAGATTACAAGTTTTGCCCAAATAAGGACATGGCTGACTTGATTGACAGGCAGGAACACTGTAGCTGTTAGCAAGGAGGCTAAAGGCCCACCTCTTTACTTCACACTAGCTCGGACTAAGTTAGGTTGAGTTCCAATATGGCTCCCGCCAACAATTGGCTTCAAAGCAGCGCTTCAGAAACAGATGGGTGACGTCACAGATACTACGTCCATTATTTATCCAGTCTATGCTTGTTTCCAGTCTTTCTGATAAGCTAAGCTAACCTGCTGGTGGCTCCAGTGTTTTGATATTATTCTGGTGTCCACATGCTCTACTAACACTGCAGGAATTTAGATCTGACCCAATTTCAAGATTAGTCTCCAAGTCGCTTAAAAGTTTAACATCAGTTCGGATTTTCTTTGCTTTCATAACAATCCTGTTGGAATGTCTTTTCATCTCGTATCAAGTCTTAAGAGACTTTACTTTTTCAGAGAAAAACATCACAACAAACGTCAGGATGGTGAGATTATGCCACTTAATCTATTCCCCTGAGAACTTTTCACCTTTCAGATAAAGCAGACATGATACATGGTGAACGAGTATCACAGGTTATTGATCCGACTAACAGCGTTCTGTTTATGTGACATTAGCTGGGACCACTCAGCTTCAACAGACACTTGTTTCACATTCAAACAGCAGCTGCAGCATATGCAACAGTAATTGGCAGAGTTCAGTACATCTCCACACTCTTCTCTCTGGTGTTCAAACAACCACACATTTGAGGCTTCAATTTGAAGATCTAAACGGTCGAAGTGTTGTAAATACAGTATTTATGAGGCAAAGGGCAAGCCGGAGTGAGTCATACTAAAGTGCAGATTTCTATCACAGAGCTTTCAGCAAGGACAGATGGGTCCAAGTATTTCAGCACAGAGCCAGGGCACAGAGAGGAGCAGGGAGGGTAATCTGACGTGTTGTGGATTTTGCATGGTAGCAGATTAAGTTCTCATATCAGTATCTTATTTAGAAAGAACACTTCTCCAGCCTCTCAGAGATGGCTGATAGGTGCAGGCTGGTTTGGACTTTAATCAACACGGGCTGTTCTATAATAAGCCCGTGATCAGAGCTGTTGCCGTCACAAACTTTAGGAGGCGAGGTTAGCACCTGTCCCTGGTTATTGAGTTTGGCACGTGCAGCCCAGCAGGAACATTTCAGAGGCTCATGGTCTGGAGAAACTGCCACGCGTGCGAGAA
This sequence comes from Notolabrus celidotus, assembly GCF_009762535.1. NCBI lineage: Eukaryota > Metazoa > Chordata > Actinopteri > Labriformes > Labridae > Notolabrus > Notolabrus celidotus. The sequence continues at coordinate 3,916,634 of NC_048289.1, forward strand.
GCACATCTGCAATTTCAGGGAAGCTCAACATTTCTCTTGATTAAGAAAAAAGACCAGAGAGAGGAGGGAGATAAAGAGGATATAAAAAAGCTCCATCCAGTCTGTGTTATTCCCTGATAAACCCTGAGCTGAGACTTTAATGAATACAGGCTGTTCTGCGTTTGGCCAGGACAGAACCTCACTCAGTCGCTGCTTTCAAGTGCTGCCAAGTCATTTTAGTAGGGATCATCCATTCAACCTTATTCTTATTCCAAGCCAGACAATCATTCAACCTAAAAGCACCACATCTCAGCAATATGGAGTCATAATCCATATTTCATTGTGGCTACATAAGCCAGAGAGGAAAGGGACGAGAGGAATGCATTGTTGATCTCTCTCCCTCTCTCCTTCTCTCTCTCTCTCTCCCTCCTCCTCTGCCTCTCCTGTCTCCGTCTGTTTGTTTTGGTTTGAAGGCGCAGTTGAAGGTTACAGTACCGAAAGGGTGTTGCACACTTCAATAGGTTTAAAAATAGACCTTGCAGGGTTCCTGCGTCATCCTAGGAGAATCCTCGCCTCGCACACTCCCCTCCTCCTCCTCCTCCTCCTCCTCCTCCTCCTCCTCCTCCTCCTCCTCACACCAGCCAACCATGCCTCACTTCACAGCAGGGACTACTTGTATGCTAATACGGCATGGAACAATTCTTTCCCCTCACACCTGCATCATAACCTGCACTGACGTAACGCCTGCAGAGGCATGACTACCCTTCACGGCAGCCTGGGTGGGTCCTGTCTTAGAGGTATGCAGAGTATGCTGCCCTCGTAAGTCAGAGGCATGAGGAGAAGCCGGAAAAGCAGGCAGGTCGGCATGATGAGCAGTGATAGAGACAAAGGAGAGAGATGTACAGATGTTGTTCTGGCTACATAAATGGCAAACCATGTAGCCATGACAACACGTTTCCTTCACCTCTCCGTGCCCATAATGGCTGCTGAAGCAGAAAAGGAGCTGTTGAATTAAGCTCTGCCGATTCATTGTTAATATGAAGGCGCAGGTTGAGAAAACACTTCAGGGTCTTTCAGGAATTGGCTTCTGTGCAGATAATCAGTGTGAAAATGACACTCAGGAGTTTCTGCACGTGTCTGCAGCTCGATGTTTAAGCTCAGAGGTGCTCTGTAAACCCAAACAGTACTTCTAACTCATAGCCATTATGGGTACAGCACTCAGACACAGCTATTTAGTTGAACAAACAATGATTTTTTGAGTTATCAGAACTATTAATGTTGTTTTAATTATATGTGGATCAATTTTATTGAGTTAATAATAATCTTATTTATTTATGTATTTTATTTATTTATTTATGTATGTATGTGTGTATTTATTTTATATTTTAAGTATAGCATCTTATTTTCTTTTAACTGTTTAATATTTTAGTGTTTTATTGTCTTAGAAGTGTTTTTTTAAGTCAGGTACAAAAAACGAGTGTAGTCTGGAAAGCTCATTTCTCTATCGGCACACACTGTACAGGGAGTGAATCTTTTCATAACATGGCAATTTGGAAGATATTGAGATTACGAGTCTTCCAATGAGAGGCACAGCTGACTTGATTGACAGGCGGGGACACTGTAGCTGTTGGCTAGGAGGTTCAAAGCCCGCCTCTTTACATCACACTCGCTCAACAGCAGTAATATAAAAATTGTATTTCCTCTTCATAAAACTCTCATGTCATCAGTTACGACAAACATTTAGAGTAATTTCAACTTGTTTGGGTTTACAGTGTTTCAGAGATGGGTCCATTGTGCTATTAATCTGAAGAAGAAGAAGAATATAGGTCTTCAGCCCGAGAACTACTTTACCCTGAACTAAAAGGTTCCTGTGCCCACATTATTGTCTGCAGTAAATGCACTACACCACCAGACCAGTAGAGGGCAGTAAAACAAAGACGAATGCCATTCATTACAGATGACACCATAGAAGCAGACGGACAGGCAGGTATCATTATGAGCAACACAACAGTTAGCCTGTTAGCATGAAGAGACTCAGCTGGTGCTGTTTTAGATGGTGCTATATTTCATCACAGATGGATTCACTGAATCAACACGTGAGAGGAGATAAGCGCGAGTAGCAAAGACGTTTCAACACGGCTTTAAAATCCTTTTGAACTCAAAAAGCCGTGGCAGAGATCGACCGGTGTTTTGGTTTAAACAGCGACCCTGTTAACTGGAGACTTTCAGCTGGATGCATCCCTCATAAACATCTTTAGACGATCATTGAATATCTGATGAGGATATTGAATCTTAAAACTCCCTCTGTGTTTCAACAGCTGTGTAAACTCCACAAACACCGTCATATTCAGCTGAAGGTCTCCAGTTTACAGGGTCACTTTTAAAACTGTAACACCGGGAGAGACGCATTCAGGGTGGGCTGAGAGAAGACTACTGTTACAAGCTGCTAAATCAAGAGAATCACAGCTTCTTCTTTTGAAAAGTACACACACATACAAAAAAGATAGAACAAATAAAAACTAATGAAAGAAAGAGAAATCAAGTGAATCACAGATGTGTGTGATGTTATTGTGGACGGAGGGCGGAATAAAAACACTGTGGTTAATCTACCAATCAGACACGTTCAGCATTGCAGGCCCTGCCCCCCAAAAGTCTTGGCACCTTTGAAAAGTACTACCCCCCTAGCAGGGCCTTTTTAAGGGGGAGATTATCTACCGCTGAACTAAAATTAGACCCTGGGTCTACTGGTCGAAATGCACATAGTTCCGGGGTAAAGTTCCTCCGGTCGAAATGCCCCTTATGATGAGCCTGTCAGGTGATTTTAACCTTTACAGACTGTTTACAAGCTGAATGTGTTAGTTTAAAGAAACAGCAACTCATTTTTTAGATTTTTTGAGACACAGTGACAGAGATTTGTTCATCATAAGTACATTTTCCATCTATTGTCATACTAACAGGGCCATAAGTTTCAAAATCCACATGATGTCAATAATAATATATCAATAATTCAGATGTAATCAGAATTCTTTTCTTCAATCAGTTCAGGTTTCCACAGCGAGGAAAAGTGCTGATGCAGACATTTCCAAACTGCTCACCCCTTTGAAAGCATATTGTATTTTCTATCACCTGATATATGATCCTCATACCCAGATCTCAGAGAATAATCTCAGAAGGCAGGGAAATATAACAACATTTGAAAGGTGTGTGCACTAACCCTTGAGCTCTGGCATTTTAGAAATGGCTTCTTTGACATTGCAATAACAGGATGGTATCTTTCCCTTTAAATGTTCACCGAGGTCTTCTTGTTATGATTTTACGGTCACATGTAAGGCCTTGCTTGATGTTTGTTTGAGCATAAAGGAGTTGGACCGTCTGGTGAGTAGAGAGAGAGAGAGAGAGCACATCTCTCTCCCTCTCTATTCCCGACTCCTCCAAACCCCATCACTCTCTGCAGAGCCTGGGAAGTTTCTCCTGTATTTGATGTTCCCCGTCTGTGTAATTTAATCTCAGTGATTCCCTGCAGCTCTCTCCGACCATAAACCTCTGCTCTAATAATAGGAAGCCCAGGCACAGTCTCCGCTCTAATCTCTGTCTCTGTGTGTGGATGTTTGTGTGTAACTGCTCTTGCCTCTGTACCACTGAGATAAGGCCACATTTGTTTTGGCCACTCCAGCACCGGGCTAACTTTCACTCACAAATTGCAATAGTGATACAGAATCAGTGCAGAGGGCGGGAGGGGGGTGGATATAAGGAGGACTAGACCCTTAAACCATTGATGTCTGGTGCAACCTTGCTGTTACTGTGCAGACTTTCTATTGTGCGTCTTATCAAAGGATTGATAGGACTAGAGTCCTTGGTACCAGTGTTGAATGCAGCACTGAGGCATGATAGAAGAGTTTTACTGATTTAATAGTTAGGAAGTGACCCTGTTAGCTTTCAGAGCTTTCCCATATGTGTCTGGAACAAAATACTTCCCACACTCAGCTGTGGCCTATTTGAAAAAAATCAAAACCTGTCCTCCAAACAGAAACTATTTCTCAGTAGATTCATGGAACTAAGAGGATTGAATAAAAAAGCACATAATGTTGAAGGCTAATTTAATGAAATCATCACATTAAGAGTTTGGACAATAACCTTAAACTCTCTGTAACTAGCAATAAGTAGAGGAAGGTTCAGTGTTGCTGCCAAGAAGCAATAAAAGCTGAGAACGGTTGAGGTCTTTAGATGAAGAGGAAAGATGCTAAGAACAGCTCTGGATTCAGTGTCTGAAAAAAGAGGAGTTAGCTAAGCTAGCATTGATAAAGGAAATCATAGTGTACATTTGATAATTCAGAGACGCCAAAACCTGCAACCCGACTTCCAAAAATGATGGGATGTTGTGTAGAATATAAACAAAAAAAATATGATGGTTTGAAAATCATTTAAATCCAACAACATATCAAATGTTAAAACAGAAAAAATCTTGTTAGATGAAAAAAGTATGCTAAATCCAGTGATTTCCACTACAGAGTCATGTCTGTTTGTAATGCAGTGATTTCCACTACAGAGTCATGTCTGTTTTTGAATCAGTGATTTCCACTACAGAGTCATGTCTGTTTTTGATGCAGTGATTTCCACTACAGAGTCATGTCTGTTTGTAATGCAGTGATTTCCACTTCAGAGTCATGTCTGTTATTAATGCAGTGATTTCCACTTCAGAGTCATGTCTGTTTGTAATGCAGTGATTTCCACTACAGAGTCATGTCTGTTTTTAATGCAGTGATTTCCACTTCAGAGTCATGTCTGTTTGTAATGCAGTGATTTCCACCACAGAGTCATGTCTGTTTGTAATGCAGTGATTTCCACCACAGAGTCATGTCTGTTTTTGATGCAGTGATTTCCACTACAGAGTCATGTCTGTTATTAATGCAGTGATTTCCACTACAGTCATGTCTGTTATTAATGCAGTGATTTCCACCACGGAGTCATGTGTGTTTGTAATGCAGTGACTTCCACTACAGAGTCATGTCTGTTATTAATGCAGTGATTTCCACTTCAGAGTCATGTCTGTTTTTAATGCAGTGATTTCCACTACAGAGTCATGTCTGTTTTTAATGCAGTGATTTCCACTTCAGTCATGTCTGTTTTTAATGCAGTGATTTCCACTACAGAGTCATGTCTGTTTTTAATGCAGTGATTTCCACTTCAGAGTCATGTCTGTTTGTAATGCAGTGATTTCCACTTCAGAGTCATGTCTGTTTTTAATGCAGTGACTTCCACTTCAGAGTCATGTCTGTTTTTAATGCAGTGATTTCCACTTCAGAGTCATGTCTGTTATTAATGCAGTGACTTCCACTACAGAGTCATGTCTGTTTTTAATGCAATGATTTCCACTTCAGAGTCATGTCTGTTTGTAATGCAGTGATTTCCACTTCAGAGGCATGTCTGTTATTAATGCAGTGATTTCCACTTCAGAGTCATGTCTGTTATTAATGCAGTGACTTCCACTACAGAGTCATGTCTGTTTTTAATGCAATGATTTCCACTTCAGAGTCATGTCTGTTTGTAATGCAGTGATTTCCACTACAGAGTCATGTCTGTTTTTAATGCAGTGATTTCCACTACAGAGTCATGTCTGTTTTTAATGCAGTGATTTCCACCACGGAGTCATGTCTGTATGCAATGCAATGATTTCAGCCTCTCTGGAGTTTCCTTTTTATACCCAGTCATGTGACTAACCTGTTGATCATTAACCGCACAGGTCTCACCACCGTCCATAAGTATACATCTTTAAATGTTATGGTTACAGCTGGACGGCCGGTGCCGTTAGTGCACAGTCACTGAGATTTGGTGTTTAGCCTGTGAGATCACCTCTCATATGAGTCAAATAGCAGGGCGGAGAATCCTTAGTATTGTGTGATGGTTGCCATGTGTGTCTGCATGTGACATGAATGTGTATCCCTACAGAAAGTGAGCCACCCTAAGATGACTCACATCACATATTTCTCTCTCGGAGGATGGAGGCCGGTTTAAATGTAGTCAGTCAGACACTCTTAGGAGTGTAAGGAAAACCGGCATCACTATTCCTCTGCATGAGTGTCTCCCCTCCCTGTTTATGTTCAAATGACTGATTGAATGAGGGCTGATCAAAGGGCAGGTATGATGAGATCAGATGATAAAAACAAATCTGTTTGCTGTCAGAACAGAGCAGGTCAACATGTTGTTGTTTTCATCGCAAAGGCCGTAAATCATAGATGTTAAGATTCAACCAAACGCTCTGTGTTTCTCTGCTCGTCATGGCTCCATCGCCCTGCAGCAATGTTTCATTTATGGCTCACATGAAAATAGAAGCAGTGCCATCAGCTCCTGCTTCAGTGATATTTCTCTCAGAGAAGACAGAGGAGAGGAATCGTACTCTGAGCAGCCCTCTCCCATGGTTTAAATATTTCACTAGCCCAGAGAGCAAATGGCATCCTGATGCGCTACACGATATTCAGCAAAGGTCAAGGTGGAGTGGAAAAAGATTCACATCTGCGCTACTTTTAGGACTCCTCTAGAGCAAGTGCTGCTGGGAAATCTGTCGGCTGTAGAAACATCAGCTTCAGATCTTTACGGTGGCTGGGAAGTGCAATGCAAATTTACAAAGGATGAAACACTTTTAACAAGAACAAAACACATTTACTTTTAAGAAAACAAATTTACTAAATCAGAAACACTTTTCAAGAGACAGAACATTTTTACCAGAAACAAATTTATAAACGGCAATATAAATGAATTTTGCAAAATTGCAATAATTCTGGATATTTTAAAATAATTTAAAAGCTGAATGTTACCATTACACTGTAATATGCTAAATTTCCAATATATTATATTTTTTACAGCAACAAAGTGTATATAACTGGCAGTATTGAATACAGGTAACATGTTTAACACGCTGAATATCAACGATCAGGCTCATAGAAATATTCTCTGTGGATATAGTCTTTTAGTGTGAAGGCTCTCATATTACTTACAGAAAAGTACTTCAGACTTTCAGTGTCCAGTTTTCTGTCTACTCGTTCTTATTGGGGAAAATAAACATGTGTATTCGGTCAGGTGTCAGCCGGGAGCACAACCGGGTCATAATCAGTCTAGCAGCAGAAAAGCTCAGACGGCTCCTATGTTGCCGCCCTGCAAACATAGCGTACTAGCAATTCCCACCAGTCTGTTGGCTTTGTATGTTGAGGTGGAAATGTCCTGTTTAAAGTTATCAACCTACGTGTCCGTGTCGTTGTTGGCAGCAATTGCGTATTGATCTTTAGAAAACGCACGTGGAGACCTGACAGCTGGCGGCTGCAGCTGTGCGTCTCTGCTGTGTGTAACACCTTTAACAGCTGATTCACATCGAAACATGCTTCAAACTTAAAACTCCTCCCTGATAGCTGAACCAAATATGAGACCACATGTCTCATATTTGTCTCATGTTTGTTCCAGGTGACAGAAAATTGCTTGTTTCGAGTAATTTATTAACAATCAATTAATCGATTGATTGTGTACATCCCTTGCAGGAACACGTTTTGAGGAGTTCTCTTATCAGTCTGAATCAAAATATTTTAGTGTAAACAGAGTTTTTGATGTGGAATGTATCTTAATTCCCTGACTGTTGCACATTTTCATATTATAGATGTCTTTTATTTGGAAAATCCATAAACTGCTCACTCTGTATCACTTTTTGGTTCATTCCTTTTCCGGTGAGATTCTGCTGTATGTAAATTTGTTTCTGGTAAAAATGTTCTGTCTATTTAAAAGTGTTTATGGTTTAGTAAATTTGTTTTGTTCTTGGTAAAAGTGTTTTTGTTTTTATAAAATGTTTAAATGTTAAATTATCTCCAACTTCCCATCCACTGTAGATCTTTGCTCAGCAGGTCCAAACATGGACAGCTTTCACTCCACTCCTCCAACTCCTTTCTGCAGCACCAATCATCCGGGGCTTCTTTGACTTGTAGCCATGATGTAAGAGCCACCCTGCTATCTAGCTGTTATGTGATTACCCATATTTAACATTGTCACATTCAGTACATCATGTAGCTAATGACTGTGCCCAGGCTTTTAACACCCTGAAAGGAATGTCAGTGTGTCTATATGAAGTGACAAGAACAGAAACATAATGACACTGAGACTCAAAGATTATCCTTTGTACATCTTCCTTTGTAGCCTGACAACGGCATGCTCTCTTTGACTCTGCAGGTTACTGTCAGCATGTTCTGCATTCCTATGAATCCTGAGAGGAAATTGTTTGGCTCACTTAAAGGATGACACACATTCAAGGGTAGCACTCCTTGCTCCTCCCACGTGGTTTGGATTAGGACTTTTCTGCAAGCACACAATGTTTGACCGCTGCTGAAAACTTCAAGGGTCAATATAACAGAGAAGAGAGAAGGGACAACAGAAGCGTTCAGAAACGCGTGTGTGAAGTGCAACAAGTGAAGCTGTGTGCTGATGTGAAGGTTAACTCTCTTTAATTACAACATGATCACAGAGGAGCACACTCTGCATACTAAAGCTGAGATCTTGTAATGAAATGACTCTACCATGGGCGGCACATCATCTTCTTCTGGAGGTCATAAACTTGTCAGTATATATGAAGCCTTCCTACAAAAGCCCCCCCATAAGTAGAGAACAGACAACAATGGGGGCACAGGACCTTTTAGTTCAGGGTAGAGTAGTTCTGGGAGCTAAAAGACCCCTGAACTCTTGGTCGAAATGCACCTAAACAGAGGTTCATATAAGAAGTATCGCACACTTTATCAATCCTAGATATAATTACCATAGTCTCACCACAGACTGTCTAACCCTTTGTCACAGCCTGCTTTAGACGCCTGTTTATGCCTGTTAACCAGCAGCATCTGTTTTCTTCCCTTATGAACCTGTTTTTATTTTAGCTTTAGGATAGAGTCCTGGTAATCTCTAGGTAAAATATCATGGTGTGGGTTGAAATAATACTAAGAGCTACTCGGGTGAGGTTTACAAGGTGTTGTATAGTGATTACAGTGCATTACTTTTACATATTGTTACAAGCAGTGAATATAAGCTTACAACAGCACATGCAACCATGTAACTTCAGTTACCTTAACTGTAGTTTCACTATTCTTCTATTATGATTATGGATACTCACATTGGCCACAGCACTAAACATGCTAACATGTTAGTTGATCAGCTGGTTAATGGAAACCTTAAGTTAAAAAAAAAAAAGATTTAATATTCATATTAAAAATAAAGACGTAATAATAATAATAATAATAATAATAATAATAATAATAATAGTGATATTAATAATAAAAAAAATAAAAAAAAATAAAAAAAAATAATAATATTGATATTAATAATAATAATAATAAAATAATAATAATAATAATAATAATAATAATATTAATAATAATAATAAAAATCACAAAAATTACAAAAATGATATAATACAAATTAATTACTAACAGCATAATAATAATAATAATAATAATAATAATAATAATAACATAGTTATAATAACAATATAATGATACTAATACTACTACTACTACTACTACTAATAATAATAATAATAATAATAATACTTTTTAATGAATAGCACTTTTCATTACAAGTAACAAAGTGCTTCACAAAAACATAAAGATAATAAAAGAAAAGATGCAACAAAAGCAAACAGAAGACAAAAGCAGAGGTAAAACATTAAAAGTTATAAAAATGAATTCACAAAATAAAAGCTTTATTATAAAAGTGTGTCTTGAGTGGTGAAAACTGTCATTGCCTAGATAAAAAGAGTGCATTCACATGCTAAAAAGTAGAGAGTATTGTTTATAGTTCCAGGGAACAGAAAAAAACAATCATTGGAGGAATACTAAGGGGCCCCTGAAGCAGGTGGTGGCTTAGACATGGCTCATGGGAGTTGTTAGCCACATTACAGTTGTTGCCTGAAAGTTGTGCATGTTCATGACAATATGAATGTGTTATAGGATGTGAAGTGAGTCGACCGGTTTGATGCTGTTGCAGATAGAGACCTCTGACCATAGTTGCTGCTTGCTCAGAGAAGATCTCTGACTCTGAGCTAGGTGCCACCAGCTCACCATCATACTTTTCATAATGGGTTGTGGGTTTAAATAATTAGTGTTAAAAAAAGAAAGGTAAAATAATACAATAATTTAACTCTCAATTTAGAGAAATCTTAATCCTCAAAACTTTAGTTGTAAGAAAAATGATTTCTCCTCTAAATTTATTGTTTTGTCGGCCACACAAACTTTCATTCTGCATTTCAGAGTGTATTTACTTCTCTCAGTCTGTGTTGTTTGGTGGCTGTCTTAATTCAAAGTTTAATGCAGGAAGTTGTGCATTACACACTTCAAGGACATCGCCATGCTCCCAGAAGTCCACCTTACAATCTTATTATTGCAGACAAACAAAAACAAGCTGCAGGCCTGTTACTGACCAGAGAAAGAAAGAGTCCATCTGATGAATAAAACACAACCTGATGAAAGAAGATGAAAACCACAGTCCTTGTGCGTTTTCCTCTGGTATGTATGAAAGTCTTTGGGGCTGAGTTCACAGAATTTGTGATGTGAGTGGATTTGGTCATGTCCAATAAGTGTGGAGTCAATGTTTACTAGCTCATAACAGAGCTAACACCCATGTCAGATGTTTACTTCTGCAGAAAGGCCTGTTCTCTGCTCTGAACGTGTGCGTGCAATCCATCCACGAAACGGGAGAGTGATACTTTGAAATTACATAACCACTTTAACTCAACTTTCATGCAGCAGCAGAATTTCAAAATAGCTCGCATTAGACATGCAGCCGAGCTGTGAGCGGAGCAGCACTGTAAAATTCACTTTTTCAAAGCCTGAGAGTGTGTGTGTGTGTGTGTGTGTGTGTGTCTGCGTCAGAGAGCATGTGTGTGTGTTGGAGCCAAACAGTTTCTCGGCATTAGGATTCTCATTACAGGATCAACGCTTTCATCCTTGGGTTCAAAGCGCCGCCCTAGCCGACGGCAGTGGGCGAGCAGATACATACTACCATTTGATGGAGGGGGAGGAGGGGAGGAGAGCAGGAGATCAGAGGGGAATGGAGGGACACGGCAGACATGGCAGAGTGGATGGAGAGACGAGGGAGGGAAATAAGAGGTGAGGGAAAAGAGGAAACCCTGTGGAGGGTACAAGAGGGGGTGAAGGAGGGAGTTAAACGAGGGGCAGAGGAAGGTGGAAAATGGGGTGAAGACTAGCTTCTGGATTATATAACAATGGTCGGGATGAGTGCCTGAGACTGTCTTTAGTGTTGGGCCGGTGAAGAACAGAGCCGAGGAGTATCAGAAACACAACACAGTGTGTATTATTCAGCTGGCAGTGGAGGAGCGTTTGCTTGTTGCTTGCAGGCAGCTCTACCTCTCTTTCACTAGTTGGCATTTCATCAGCAACTTGGTGAGATCACGTTGCATATCAAGTGTTTACACCCAGTTGGTGTTATTTCCTCTCCCGTTCCATGCGCTGGCCTTTTCACGGGGCCAAAGATATGATCTCTTTTTGATAGCGTACAGTTCTTGCTGTAGCAAATCAATAGTTACATTCTGCTAGCGTGGCTATCAGCAGGAAAATGAGCAGCCCTGCGCACAGCTGCTGACATCTGCCTGACCGTGTAATGGAGTGGATGGGATTTCAGTTCTGCATCAACCTGAGACTCCGGAGCATGACGAGCCGAGCTACTGATTAGGATTCATTCTGGGACATGTGTGTGTGTGTGTGTGTACCTCATCGTCCTCCTCATTGTTCAGCTCCTTTGTGAACAGAGCGCTGACGAGGGGGCGTCTGTGTCAGGAGGTGTCACCTTCCATCTTTCCGTACGCTGACCTTCTGAGGTGATCGCTCAGCCAGACTCCACCATGCACATGTGTGTGTGTGTGTGTGTGTGTGTGATGTGTATGTGTATTGTTATCACTTTGTAAACCAATGAATCATCGGCAGTGACGGCTGCTGAGATGCCTTTGAGCCACAGAGAGCGGCGAGAGAAGGTCAGTTCTCTCATGATTCTGTCAACTGTAGGTTTTCAATCAAATCTCAAGGCTCAGCCTTCGTGCTCCTAATCTCCTGCTTCCTCTCCATCATTTCACAGAATTTATTCTTTGAAATAGTTTATGTTTTCTTTTTTACACCTCAGAGAGCGAGGAGTCAGTCTCATTACTATGTCTATACAGAGCTGGAACAAGGGCACACTTAGCTTAGGTTAGCATAAGTGCTTCAGAGGATAACAGCTAGCTTTTCTCTGCACAAGTGAAGCTAAAGCTAAAAGGTGCTAAACAAGCAGTGGTGGACAGTGACAAAGTAAATGTACTTGAGTACTGCACTTTCATACACTTCTTTTTAATATCTTTAATTTACATTAGTTTTATTTTTTGGGGAACTTATTACTTTTACTCCATTTAAAGACAAATATCATCCTTTTGACTCCTCTACATTTCTATCAGTGCTCTAGTTACTCTACTTTAGTTACTTAGTTTATATTTAATGGTATACTTTTTAGATATGAAATCATGTTTTGACTGCACTCATGCTTTGTGAAAATATGTTTAGAGATATTTTAAAAAGTACTTTGAATACTTCAGTATTTTTAAAAGAAAGTACTCCAGGACTTTAACTCAAGTCAGAATCTAACTGAACAACTTTCACTTGTATTGGAGTAATGTTTGACCAGGAGGATCCATGCTCTAACTTCAGTAATGAAGACGTGGACTTTGTCCACCACTGTAAACAAGAGTATCTCATCTTAATACAGAATTAAAAATGCAAATGTTGTTTTTCTTTTTTCACTTCAAACTCTTGTTTTATACATTTTCCTTTTGCCTCAAGTCAACACACGAAACAGCCGAACACATCCTGACGCCACACTCAAACACGACAGATATTCTGATCTTCTCTCCTGAGAAAACTCATCTTCATTTTTGAGTTCTAGTTTTTTAAACAGTTACATGTCATATAAGTAAAACTGTTTCCAGATTACAGGAGCACTTTGCCAATTCTTTGACTGTATAATGTTGTTAAGACAGAAGGAGAAAAAACAGCAACAAAACGTAGTGGAGTGGACTGACATCCCAGAACCGGCCCGAGAAAGACACCAGGTCCTTCTGATGTCTGCTGGTTCTACTGAAAATGTATTAAGTTGTCCATTGATCATAAATGAGCATATTTAGTTTTGAATGGTCATGACATTTTAATTTTTTTTTTTACTACTATTCTTCAATTTGTCTATTATCATGTGATGTGATAAATATCGTCTGCACAGTGGAGTCCAAAAGTCTGAGACCATGTAGAGATTTTTTCCTTATTCTGATGAAGGGAAAGTGGATTAAGTGAGTCGGGAATGACCAAGCAGAAACCTTTAAAGTACTTTAAAAGTTCTTTAAAGCTGAAGCCAATGTGGAAGTGTTATAAACTGCAGTTCCTGGAGTGTCCACTTGGGACAGGCTCCAGAAGCACCGGAAGCCAGATAAACATGTTTACAGCTGTAGCTCATCTCTCTATCAGCTCACACTGTTCGGGTCTGAATGTTTTCATAATTCATTATTTCTTTAAAGATTTAGATTACAAGTCTGACATCATTTAAGGCGTGGCTGACTTGACTGGAAGATGGGCACACTGCAGCTGTTAGTGAGGACACTGACGACTTGCCTCTACTCCACCTCTTTGTCTAAGGTTAGCTTGAGTCAACATTTCAACATGCTTCAAAACTCTGCTTCAGAACCGAAGGTTGATGTCAGGGAGACTACGTCTATGTTTTTAAAGTCTTTGGGTATGACATGCAGCAATCAAGCCCAGGCCACCTGACTCAAGGCCTATAACCACTGTACATGGGGCACCTGATATAACCACTTCTACCTCTACGTCATGGTTTCAGACCACACTGGTGCAGCAGAGCAGCACTTAATCAAATAATACTGTACATCTAAAACCATGCTGACCCCTCAAATGCCACGCCCCTGTGACCTTTGCCATAACTTCCCCAACTCTCTCCCACCACAAATCCGCAACTCTGACTCTCTTCATTCATTTCAAAACCAACTCATCTTTTTAAAAAAAAGGCCTACAACATCTTCTGCTTCCAATCTCAGTTTTTTAATCTATTTTTTATATCAATTTTTTTACATCAATCTTTTTATTTCTATTTTTTTTATCTATTTTTATATTAATTTTTTTATATCAATCCTTTTGTATTTCTATTTTTTATATCTATTTTTTTATTTCTATTTTTTATATCTATTTTTTGATTCATTTTTTTGTTTCTATTTTTTATTTGTACTATTTATATTATTTCTATTTCTATTTTTTGATTCATTTTTTTGTTTCTATTTTTTATTTGTACTATTTATATTATTTCTACTTCTATTTTTATATCTATTTTTTTATATCTATTTTTTAATATCAATCTTTTTTTTATTTCTATTTTTTATTTCTATTTTTTTGCGCTATTCAAACCCTATCAATTATTATTATTATCAGTAGTAATAAAAGTCAATTATAAAGTATATTTCATTGCATTCATATGATTCCAATATCAAGACACTGGTATTAGTTGTTTTACATTCATGAAATAGACTTAAAAATTGTTTTCAAATACCAAATAGTGGAATTATAAACACACAATTTCAAATGTGATTAATTGTAAGTCATTCTTTATAGTCTGCGGTTAATCACAATTTAAAAAATATATTAGTTTGGTAACCCTAATTTCAGCAAAAGAAGGTTGATATGTAAAAATCCAATATATGTACTTCTTTAACAGTGACTGAGCAGCATTGTTTTAATTTCAGCTATATAAAATTGTCAGTAGTCAAATTGAGATGCAAACAGAGAGGAGCTCTTCCTTTTTGAACAGTGCTGTTCATTACCTCACATACAGCAGAGAGATGTGCTTCTGTCAACAAATGTTTGAAACCACACAGGGCTGTTGTTTGGTTTCCTGGTACGGGAAACATCTATTTAAATGTCACCTGTGACAGACATCCCACGCTGATCCTGTCGAGGTGTGGAGGTGTCTTTTCGTTTCCTCATAGCAGGATCATTCCTTCAGTTTCACAGGTTGCTCTCTCTGTCAGGACTTGATGGGCGTGCTGGTTTCTGAGCAGGAAGTGTTTATCGTTGCGTGTTTCCTTCAGTCATTCTGCTGCATCACATTCACACAAAGGAAGAGTTGTATATGTGCTTCACTTAGTCCCTGCTGAAGCCGGTGTTATTAAAGAGAAAGCCTAACCAGTTTGCAGGTGTACATACTGTACGCTCTTACATTCCAGACAATTTATAACATGCAGCACACACTATTTATGATGATGAACTATTGTATTTACTTCTGTGTGTGCGTGTGCCTTATCTGCTGGTCTCAGCAAAGTGATTGTGTTCAATATTGATGCGATGCTCTTCACGCCTTTATGGAGTGTAAAATTAACGAGCTGTCGGCTATGTGGATGAGATTGAATGTTATGTGTGTGTGTGTTTCTGTGGTTGTGTGTGAGTGTGTGTGTGTGTGTGTGTGTGTGTGTGTGTGTGTGTGTGTGTGTGTTTGAGAGTGTGCATGATTCATTGGTGGTGGGCGTTTGGAGAGCTGCTGTTGTGCATCTTAAACTGACGCCACAGGCGGTGAGGGTCAGCAAGCACCAAGCTCAGGAAAAGGACTCCACAGTACGGAGGAGAGGCTGGAGAAGCATCCGAAGAACTACAACACCCCTCTGTCACACAAAAAAAAAAACACACACACACACAAACACACGCACGCACGCACGCACGCACGCACGCACGCACGCACGCACGCACACACACACACACACACACACACACCATGACTACCACCACCTTCACCTTTTCCTCCATCAGTAACATCTGATGGCTTTCATAAACAATAAAGTCTTAAATGTGTAACACAATTCGTACATTCGATTAATAAATACTCTATATAAAACATACAAAAGCAGCAGTCCCACGAGGGTCCACCTGAGGCTGTCTATAAAAGCCAAGAGACCCTAACACCCATGCTCAAATGCCGATCTTTACAGCAGATATAAACATGTTTACAGCCTGTTAATAAATGCTTTTTGTCGATATGACCTTTGTTAGCACACATTGTACAAAACCTCATGGCTGTGGCCTCAATTCAACCTCTTAGCTGGTTCAAGTTTAGCCACAAGCTAGTTGGAGTCCTATGGGTGACATCACTTAGACTGTTTTACACAGTTCATGATCAAGCTCGTAAAACAACGTGGAGGCTGCCAGCTGTTAAATGTGTGTGACTTTTACGTACTGTGCTTTTTCTGATGGATGTGTTGAAGACACACAGAATAAATATACACCCAGTTGAATTTATGGCAGTTTATGTGATGCAGACTCACGAGTCCATGTGGACGTTTTCAATAGATAAAATTCCTGAAAGCATTTTTAAATGTAATATTAGTATAATTAATTATGATTTAAATATTTTTTATACTTTATTGTAAACTATAGCTATCATTTTGAATAAATTGTAATAAATCAATAACATTAAAAGGGAACAGATTCCTCTTTCATTGCCTTCCATCATATGACCCCACTTCCAAAACAGACGGGATGCTTTGTAAAATCCAAACAAACTGAGAGTTAAATTAAAAACTTCTTCCATGCTATTGGAAACTAACAATTCGCAGAGGTGTAATCTTTTAGTGTTTTATTATCTTATTCAATTATTATATGTCGTTAAAGTTCATTTTCATCTTTAGTTTTGACATCTTATTTTTCTTCCAGTGTTTCTTAATTAAGATATTATGACTGCATTTCATCAGCAACTACTTGTTTCTTATTTATAATAATAATAATAATAATAATAATAATTATTATAATAATAATAATTATAATAATAATAATAATAATAATAATAATAATAATAATAATAATAATTATTATTATTATTATTATTATTATTATTATTACTATTATTATTGTTGTTGTTGTTGTTGTTGTTATTTAAATATGTTCTTAAACTTGCATATAGATTGTGGGGGGGGGGTTTCTTGTATTTTAATTATTTTAAATTTATTCTATTTTTCTTACTCCTATTATTATTTTTTGTACAGCTCTTTGTGTCACAATATCATTGTATCAAAAGTGCTTTGCAAATAAAGTCTGATTGATAGATTGAAATCATAAACACCTCTCTAGATGTGCCGTAACTCCTTCATGTGGATTGATTTGATATGACGTGTGTGATGAGGTTGCTGTTCAGAATTAGTAACTGTTGTCAACTGGTTTTGACCAATCAGAATCCAGCATTTAACACAGCTGGGTTATTAGATAGATTGAATACACCGTGACTGGTATTGTTTGTGTTCAGCTGCGGTTAAAATTGATGAAGGAACTCGTCCACAAACAGGATCCTGCAGATCAGGATTTTGTGACGATTTCTCCCTTAGAACTGGGTTGCCTCTTTAGTCACACGTTGCATTTGGTTTTTGAGTACATTATTTATAGACAAATACATTACTGTTAAATCTTGAAGATTTAGATTAAGATTAAAGATTAGAGATTAAGTTAAGCTCCATGTTTTGTGTGATTTTCTCAGAATTCAAATGTTGAACCATCAGTATCGTCTCCCGTACAGCTGTTAGCCCCGTTCCTGTGCTGGATTACAAACAGAGAGTAAATCATACAGCAGAATCTACTGTCAGTGTTATTTCTGAGCAGTTTTAACTTTCTCATCTCATTTCCACTCTCCCACTTTTCGTTCTTGGCATCCAAAGCACTGAATTAGTGATACACCAGGTGGCTTTAGCTGTTAGTAGTCACAGGAAATGGAGTGAATTTCTCACAGCACAGAATGAAAAAAATGATGTGTAACACTTAAAAAAACAGTCACATTTTCTGAAACTACATTAAAGCACGGTGTGAAGGTGTAATGAGCCTTAAGTGAACAGTTTATTCTCTTTGTATGAAAGCTGAGTGGTGGATTTTGGTTGAAATCAGAGTTGATACGAGCTCCACTCTTGATGTACACCTCAGGTTGATGAATGCTGCAGGGAGAATCCCCTTACTCAAAGTTGTCACTGTATTGAATTATTGTGGAGGGTAATCTCTCTTAAGTGCAGGTTCACTTATCGCAGCATTGCAGTCGTTGTGCAGCTCTATTACTTTAAAAGCAGTGCATTATTTAAAATTACAATAATCTGAGCAGTATGAAAATTTCTGCCCATCAATTTTTAGCATGAAGGCAAACAGAGTGAGAAAAATCCCTGGACTGTGGAGCTAAAGCTGACTGCTGCTGTTGTTTAATGCAGGAGGTATTTTGGGGTGTGGGATGAATAAAACATCAGAGCACCTTGTTTATTTCCATCCCTCAACCGTAACTCGTTCTTTACATAATTGAATTCTAGTCAGTTCGAGGCAGTGCATCTAATTGAACCTCGACTCGCTAGCCGCGAATGATTTGTTTCCATGCTGAGTCCGAAACTCTGATCCTCTGAGGGCTGCTTCTCTCCCCTCTGAAGGAACATAGTGGACACACGACAGGTCGGGGTGGATGTAACAATCCTGTTTGTGGTAAGAAAGTGGACTGTTCATGTCACCTTTTTCCACTTATAGATCCTTCTGCTCCATCTGTTTCTGTCCTTGAGACTTTCTGTGCGTGTGAGAATCCGCCTCTTTACCACGCAGCTTTTCACCCAGGAGGATTTACACCCTGAGTGGGGCTGCACCCTTTCCTTTCTCCAGGTCACAGTACTCCACTCCCCCTCCTCTTCCTCTTCTTCTAATTCCACACAATGCGATATTGTTGATGTTTGATTTGTTGCCTCATCAGTTATGTTGCTCAGCACAGTACAGAGTGCTCCCCGACAGGCTGCAACTATGTGAGATGTTTACCTCATTGTGCTTGGAGGTTCTTTATGCACAGCCATGCCCTCTCCATATGGACGCCATTGTGGCTCAGAATTAATGATCACATTCAGCTGCAACTTCCGCTTTCTTTCTTTCTGAAGAGCAGCGCATTAGCATTCAGCTCCAACTTGTAGCAAGTGGAGCCGAGGCCTTACAGGTAGTGAGCACTGAGTGAACCTATTGTTAACAAGATAAAATACACTCTCTCTCCCAACACATCAAATACAGCAACTCAGTCACTGACCCTGTGCTTCCCTCCAGCGCTTCTCTTTTAATATGCAGGGGTTCACCGTCAAGTCAGCAACAAGTCTGCAACTTAGAAAAATAACTTAAAAGTGGCCGAATATAAACCATGTCCGACTTTCTAAACAAAGCCTGCAAGAACCATTTGCATTTCATGATTGTTGTGCCAAAACTGATAATTAAACATTATTCATACTGAGAAACACTTACATTGTGCTTCAGGGACAAAAAATGGAAAAAGGCTTTTGTTAAACAAACTTCTGTTACGGCCAAATTCCACCAGATCCGTATCCTGTCCGTCTTTGATCCGTCACAGCACCGGATCTGATAGGTTTCTATTCAATGTGTTAAAGGTGACATATCATGCAAAATGGACTTTTTAATGGTTCTCTACCTGAAATATGTGTCCCTGGCATGTCTACAAACCCCCCGAGAATGAAAAAAATCCATTCTGCCCCTGTTCTGATTTCTCCACCTTTCTGTAAATGCGTGTGAAACCAGCCGTTTCAGACTTCAGTGTTTTTGTTAGGTAACAACAATATCCGGTCTGTCACGGAGTCAGAGCTCGGAGCTTGTTCAGCCCATAGACTGTAAAAAATACAACTCAACTCCGTTTTTCATCACCTGCACAAATGTGTGCTAACAAGGAGCTTAGGAGGTAGGCATGCTAGTTGTAGGCTGTCTTAATAAACACAGAGGTCGGTTTTACTCCCCACGTCTGCAGATTTGAAGATCTAGTGGATCATTTTTATTTATCATGGATAAATGCTAGCGCTAGTTAGCATAGCCACATAGCTACACATCGTAGCTGTAGCTGTGTACCAAGACACACGTCTACATACTGACAAATAAAACAACAAGAAACACTAAATCTATGACCAATCCTTCAGAAAAGGTCCCGCTGCCTTTCTGGCAGAGGTCGGTTTTACTCCCCACGTCTGCAGATTTGAAGATCTAGTGGATGACTTTTATTTTTCATGGATAAGTGCTAGCGCTAATTAGCCTAGCCACATAGCTACATGTTCATAGCTGTAGCTGTAGTGTACCAAGACACACGTCGACATACTGACAAATAAAACAACATGAAACACAAAATCTGTGACCAATCCTTCAGAAAGGTCCCGCTGCCTTTCTGGTAGAGGTCGGTTTTACTCCCCACGTCTGCAGATTTGAAGATCTAGTGGATGATTTTTATTTAGCATCGAAAAGTGCTAGCGCTAGTTAGCATAGCCACATAGCTACATGTTCATAGCTGTGTACCAAGACACACATCGACATACTGATAAATAAAACAACAAGAAACACTAAATCTATGACCAATGGTTCAGAAAGGTCCTGCTGCAGGCGCCTCTCCGTCAGGATCAGATTCTGGATCAGATTCAGAGGGTTGAAGTAACGTGATCTCTGAGCAGACGTGTATATTCAGCCAACATGTAAACATTAGATCAACATGCTGGACAGCCGAGGCACATCCACTTCCTGAGGGGGCGTGGTCAGAGGGAAAACAGAGTGTTCTGAGGAGGACTGAAGAAGAGGGGTTTACAGGCAGACCAAAATCTGATTTCAAAGTGTTTTTTTGAGCATAAACTTTAAAGACATGTTTTGGGGACCTCTTAGACCAATATATATTGATGAAAAAAGCGTGATATGTCACCTTTAACTTCCACTGGATCCGCTCTGTTGCGTTCCGGTTGCTTCTCTGATCTGGCAGGTCAGAGCCCTGACGCATCAACTCCTCTGCCGTGACAGATCGGAGACGGACCGGACACTGGTCCAGTGGATTTTTGACGGGACTATTTTTGCCGGATGCCGGAGCACGACGCATCAATCTCAACAGAGCAGCTGGAGCGGGACAGGAAGTCAGGTTTCACCAAAACAAAATGAAAACATCCAGTTAATTTTCAGAATAAAACACTCTGTGTTATCACCAGATCGTATTTCACTTAACTACAACAACAAACCGTCATGATGAGCGGAGCCAGGCCTGGAGTCAACAGGTCAGAGGTTTTCAGAGGACCAGAAAGACAACATGGATGAGGACAGGAGGTGGGAAAACCTCGGTAATATGACTCCAGCTGTTCGGAGGTCCTGCTCCGTGCTACGTGCTGAAAACACAACAGGTGGGTGTTGACGGATGAGAGAGAACGGAGCCGGACCACAGCGGATGGGAGACGGACCGGACACGGATCAAGTGGAAGTCCAATGTAAGTCATGGTTTCAGACAACACTGATGCTGCAGTGCAGCACTTTTTTAATAACAAAAGTAAAGATCATGAAGTCGTTTCATTGCATTTATTTTATTGCTAAGTCAAGACACTGGTAAGAAGTGCTTGACATTGCTAATATGGACTTAATAACTGTGTTGAAATATAAAATAATATAATTTTTAAACATGGAATAATAAATATATCTATGAATAATCTTGATTAAAGGCAATCATGTTTTGACAGGCTGCATTTACACCTGAATCAAGAGTCTTGCTTTTTAATCATAGGATTGTATTTGAGTAAAACTGTAACCTGTATTTTGTTCTGTTTTGTTTTTGTGATGTACTTCATGTCTTTGTTTTGTTTTGTTGCACGTGTTTGTTGTTGTGTGCGTGCGTGTGTGTGTGTGCGTGTGTGTGCGTGTGTGTGCGTGTGCGTGTGTGTGTGTGTGTGTGTGTGTGTGTGTGTGTGTGTGTGTCTAAAAATAATTGGAAAAAAAAAGAAAACCATTACACCATTAGGGTGCAGGTTTTAAGGTGCAGTCACTCCGCTCTCTGCTGCGGTGGTTATTCTTAGCTCAATTAATAGATGAAGTTTTATGGAGTGAGTGAATCGGGGCCATGTCTGTCCGGTTAGGCCGGTTCAGCAGCCTGACCCTGAGTAGATATATGGCTCACTTAATGGACAAAATGCCCTGTGTGAGAACACAAACCTGACTGCAGCCAAAAAGCATTTTGAGAATCGATCCATATTATTCTGTATACTTTGGATCGATGCCACGCTGTGCATACAGACTCTCTTTTTGTCATGGTGTCATGGCTGATACCAGTCAAACCTCATTAACATCAAGAACAGGCTCCAGTTTTACAGATTCACCATAACATAGCAGGTTTATCATAGTAAATAATGTAGGAAGACTTGAAAGGTTCAGCTCAAGGTTGGCACTAAAAGGAAACACTTGAGGCGATTTTCAACCGCAGGAACTTTACCCCTGAACTAGTGTGGGGTAGTGTGGGAGTGTTTCGACCGGTGGACCCAAGGTCTAAATATAGTTCAGGGGTAGTTAATCTCCCCCCTGACAAGCCCCTGCTTGGGGGGTAGTACTTTTCAAAGGTCCCGGGACTTTCGGGACTTTCTTTCTTTCATTAGTTTTTATTTGTTCTATCTTTTTTGTATGTGTGTGTACTTTTCAAAAGAAGAAGCTGTGATTCTCTTGATTTAGCAGCTTGTAACAGTATTCTTCTCTCAGCCCACCGTGAATGTGTCTCTCCCGGTGTTACGGTTTTAAAAGTGACCCTGTAAACTGGAGACCTTCAGCTGAACGTGTCAGTGTTTGTGGAGTTTACACAGCTGTTGAAACACAGAGGGAGTTCCTGGGAATGCAAACTAGTTTAGTTTTTATTAAGATTTCAAAATATCCTCATCAGATATTTAATGATGGTCTAAAGACGTTTATGAGGGATGCATCCGGCTGAGAGTCTCCAGTTAACAGGGTCGCTGTTTAAACCAAAACACTGTCCGATCTCTGCCACAGCTTTTTGAGTTCAAAAGGATTTTAAAGCCGTGTTGAAACGTCTTTGCTACTCGCGCTTATCTCCTCTCACGTGTTGATTCAGTGAATCCATCTGTGATGAAATATAGCACCATCTAAAACAGCACCAGCTGAGTCTCTTCATGCTAACAGGCTAACTGTTGTGTTGCTCATAATGATACCTGCCTGTCCGTCTGCTTCTATGGTGTCATCTGTGATGAATGGCATTCGTCTTTGTTTTACTGCCCTCTACTGGTCTGGTGGTGTAGTGCATTTACTTTTTGTTTCTCCATACGTCACTGGCCTGATTTGCACAATCTACCCGGGACTTCAGCCCGCGGTCAAAATGCAGACAACAATGCGGGCACAGGAACCTTTTAGTTCAGGGGAAAGTAGTTCTGGGGGCTAAAAGACCCCGGAACTCTTGGTCGAAATGCACCTTTAGTTGTCGTGTGTGTTATTTTACACTTCCTCAAAATGCTGTGAGGTTTGTTAAGTAAGGCAACACTGGAGTCTCCACAAGATGATCTATTAATTTTGGCTGCAGAGAATGAGATCCAAAGAACTGTGATCAATTTTTAGACTGATTTTCATTAAATTTCCATCATGGAGTCAGGTGAGGGATGGAAGAAAAAGGTTGTATCCTGTATAACTGTCGTCAGGATACACTCTGAAACTCTGCGTTTCACTGAATTTCACTCTAAATTAAATAATCCCCTGACTGCATGAACAGTGAATAAATTGGATTGCATGCTGGGCTTGTTGTCAGGGAGACTACCCTGCAGGGAAAGGTCAGAGGTCAGGACTGCCTGCAATAAACAACCAATGTACGCATCAGCAGTCATGAATCGTGTGGATGTGACCCTGAAGGAAAGCACTGCCTCTCTATCTGCTCACAAAGATGTAAATATTACAGTTTAGAGTCTACATCTCCCAGGAGCTCATATTTCCGTTTCTTCCTCAGCTTATCTGCCCTGAGTCCACGGACGGAATCACAGGGGACGGAGAGACAAAAAGAAAGCTGATCTCTTGTTTTGGAGGAAGGAGGATGTGAGGGAGGTAAAGGTTACAGTCTGTGTGGAATAAATGAGAGCGGCCTCCTCTCTACAGGACGTATAGGGATCATGCATGTTGTGCAGTGACTGACAGCAGGTTTCAGGTGAACAGGGGGGAAACCAGAGACGAGGAGGTCACAGACTCTGGGCTCACAGGCTCAGGTTGATTGGGTCAGTGTTTCCACTCACACCTCACCATCCTTTGAGTGACTGCGCTGAGGGAAGCACAACCAGTGGAGCGAGTCGTTTGATGTATTGGGTGTTAATGTTTTTTCCAAGAAGGGAACGACTCTTCAGTTTTTAACCTGCATTTCCATTTCATATAAATAAACTCTGCTGTCTTCAAAAAGGGTTATTTACCTCGTTGTGTCATTATCCCATGATGCACTGCTTACTGAAAGAATCCATATAGAAACTGATACCTACAAGCTGTGATGACTACAGAGGATCTTTACAGGGATGCATTCACAAGGATTATGCAAATGTGTTCTCGCTCAGCAGACGAAGGATGAGGATACAGGATCCTGGGGAGGAAGTTACTTTAGCTGGGACAGAGAGCCCAGGGCAGCAGCAGTAAACACACTGAGACGTGACAGTTAGACACTCTGAGAGACAGCCACAGGTCATATCTGTCACCACTCACTGCTCTGTTATTCTTTCACTTCTCCTCTGTTCCCTTCTCTTCCTCAGAGACCTCGGGCCGTCTGTAACACCTCAAAAGACACACTACGAAAATGTTATCAGCTCCACACTTCATTACCCCAACACTTTTAATGAGATTCATTCATAAAGATGATGTTTCACTGGCAGCATTTCCGTCTGAATATAATGTGTTCGGCAATCGGCACATAGACTGTATATTAAATAGACGTAGTATTGGTGAAGTCACCCATCTGTTTCTGAAGCGCTGTTTTGAAGCCAATCGTCGGCGGGAGCCATATTGGAAATGTTGAACTCAACCTAACTTCGTCCGAGCTAGTGTGAGGTGAAGAGGCGGGGCTTTAGCCTTTGTGCTAACAGCTACAGTGTTCCCACCAAGTGGCACCTTCATGATGAAAATATGAAGCCCATGCGGAAGTGTTTTAAACTGCAGTTTATCAAGAATCCACTTGAGGCTGGCTGCAGAAACGTCAGGAACCACATCTACACCCATTCAAAGGAGACGATCTTTACAGCAGAAATAAACATGTTTACAGCCTGGTTCAAAAAACGGCTTGGCTCTACGTAGCAAATTTCTCTATCAGCACACACTTGAATTTTTTTTCTAAAGTGACGGTTCAAGATGGTTCCCGCCTGTCAATCAAGTCAGCCATGTCCTTATTTGGGCAAAACTCGTATTCTTAATATCTCAAAAATAACGGGTCATGTGCTGATAGAGAAATTAGCTACTCAGACTAAACTGTTTTTTGAACCAGGCTTTTATTTCAGTTGCAAAGATTGTCTTTTTTGAATGGGTGTATGTGACTTCCTGTGTTTCTGCATGTGTTTCTGCAGCCATCCTCTAGTGGACATTTGAGGAACTGAAGTTTTTAGCACTTCTGGGCTTAATATTTTAAGACTGGAGGTTTCCGCTTGGTTGGGCTTAATGCACAGTGAGTTAGCCACCTAGCCATGGGTTAAATATACAAACAAGATGAAATTTAAAGATTTATTTATGCAGAATTAGCATTACACTTAACATTTTCATCCACAGTTAAGACAAAACATTAACCCTTTTCTGTTTAAACAAATTCAAAAAATAAAACATAAGATCCTCCTCCCAGTAAGCTTTCTATTCACTGGACCATTCCTGTGACACCTGGGATAAATGTGCTGGACTCCTTTCCACAGATTGATTTCATATTGACATGTGTGATCTGGTTGGCCACGGCATCGCTCATGCTATTCAGAAATAATAACCGTTGTTATGGGGTTTGGACCAATCAGCATCAAGTATTTAAAACAGCCAGGTGATTAGTGAGAAAGCTGAACACAGGGGTTTTTCCTACAAGTACTTTAACATATTACATCAAAAACACATCATTTATATACAAATATACATTATTAATTTGTTTTTATTATTTTAACATTGGAATTTGATTGGGATAAAAATGTTTTAAATGTATCTTCTCATTTTCAGCCGTACAGTGGTGCAGCAGTTAGTGCTGTTTCCTCACAGTGAGGAGGTTTGTAGTTCCCATCTCATCTCGGGGGCCTCTCTGTGCAGATTTGCTTGTCCTCCTTGGGCGCTCTAGATAGTCAAGGTAACTGGTGACTCTAAAAATGCTCGTTTGTGTAACTGGTTGTCTGACTCTGAGGGTCAGCCCTGTGATTGACAGCTGACCTGACCATGGTGCACTCTGCCTCTCATCCAATGATAGCCGGGATCGGCTCCACCTCCCCTGTGACCCTAAATGGGATAAGCAGAATAGTTTATTGTTGGATGGATACGTTTACCTTCTTACATTTTAAAGTGCATATAATGACACTATAGCAGCTCATAGAAGTAAGCCACAAGCTCCCTGTTATTGATGTTAGGTTCCTCTAAGATAAGTTTCCTTATTAAAGACAGAGATGGAGAAAAATAAATAGGTAGAAATACCTTTACATGCACAGCACATTAATTCATCCACTAAATTCTGTGTAAGATTATGCTTCCATGAAAAAGCACATACATTGAAATTTGTCTGAGAAAGAAAAAGGAGCAAAGTATATTTAATATATTTTGACCAGAGGTGGAAGGAGTATTAAATTATTCCACTCAAGTCAAAGTACAGTTACTTTAATGACTTTTCAACTGTACTATGGATGGAAAGAGGTGTGGATTTTCTAAAAGCAATGTTCAACTGATGAGTTATCAACTCGGGAAGGTCACATCTAGAATACATTTTATCTATTATTTTTTATTAATATTATTTTAGCATGTAAAATAATAATAATAATAATAATAATAGTGATGCCAATGATAAAATTGATTATAATAGCTATAATAATTTTAATAATCATTCAAATAATGTTAATAATGATAAAATAATCTAATAATAATAGTAATAGTAATAACAATGATGATAAAATAATAATAATAAAAACAATATCAATAATAACAATACTAGTTATAATAGTAATAATAATCAATTAATAACAACATTCATAAAATATACTAACTAAAAGAATAAAAGAATAATAACACCACAACTAATACTATAATAATAATAATAATAATAATAATAATAATAATAATAATAATAATAAAAGTAAAACTCATAATAATATCGTAATTAAAATAATACAATAATATAATAAAATAATTTAAAAAACAAAAACAATACTACTTCTACTACTACTACTTCTAATAATAATAATAACAATAGTTATCATAATAAATTTTAATAAAAACAATTACAATAATATTATTAATATTATTATTATTATTAATAATAATAATAATAATATAAATGATAATAATAATATAAATGATAATAATAAATCATAAATAATAGAAATAATACAATAATGAAATACAAATAATTAAAAAACAACAACATCAATAATAATAATAATAATAATAATAATAATAATAATAATAATAATACAAATAAAATATTTAATATTTAGCATTTTTTAAAACAAGAGTCTACATCCTCACCCTAACCCCATCATTTGTCATGTTTTGTTCTGTTCTTTGTTTTCTTTTAGGGATATTTGGTTATTCTTGTCTCTGTTCAGGTGAATTTAGTTTCTAGGATCTCTTGTTTCATGTGTTGATTTCCCTTGTGTGATATGTTCTCTTTTTTTGTATACTTGTGTGTATTACTTGTCTGTGTTTTTGTATTGTGCTTCCTATTATAGAATAATCTCCCTCCTGTGTGTTAAGTTTAGTTTTACTTCCTGTGTTTTCCCTCCTTTATGACTGTCCTCACCTGTGCCTTGTTGGTCTCACCTGTGTCTCGTTACTCGTTACCCAGTGTGTGTATGTAGTGTTTGTGTTTCCTCCCTTCTGGGTCGGTTCTTTGTATTTATGTTGCGTGATCTGTAATGTGTTATGTTCAGACTAAACTGAATGTTACGTCATTGTGTGTCCCTCCTGTTTTCTGTGGATTTGTTAAGAAAGTCTTTGTTGATTGAACCTTTTTGTAAATCTGCACTATGGGTCCTCCTTTTGGTTTTCAGACAACGTGACAGAATTACCACAATGATTATGAGAAACCTTGAGAACCTTTATGAATGACAAGAACCCATCAACATGAGCAGAGAACAAAAGGATCAGGGGGATGAGATGATTAATTCAATAAAAGGAAAATAAATAATAAAAATAGAGTGAAAGGGAATATAAAGGAATAAAGCAGTAAAAGAAGGGTGAACGCAGCGGGTATTGATACAGGCATAAAGAGAGATAGAAACAGAAATAAAAATGGCCAAACAATTTCAAACAAAATGAATAAAGACTGAAATGTAGTTCCAGGAAGTAAAAATAATAAAAACATTAAACAAAATAAAAGAGAGACTAAGTAAGGCAGTGTCAGCAGATAAGAAGAGGATTTTTATCAAACTCAGGGAATATGATAAAAAGTAATAAAGGTGATAAGGGTTATAAGAAGATGACGCCACATAACAGATATTGATTAAAAGATGTCACTGACTGCATGCCAGATTTCCTCAGGCAGGTCACCCCAAAGTGGAGGAGCCCTGATGGAAACTTGGTCACCTTTAGTTTTAATCTCTGACTGTGGAACGACCAGGGCCCATATGCACATCCAGCCATTACACAAACGGGACCCTTAGTCTTAACGTACCCTTATGGAACGGCACATTTGGCCGTAGCGTTAGCCGCATGCACGACTGCAAATAATTGGACACTTAACTAATTGTGCCATGAAAGCGAGGCTGGTGCAAAACGTTATATGTTCAGGGAACCTCCTGGAAAACCCTGAGCCAACAAATTCCATTTACGCATGTCTACTACGCATAAACAACAATAAACATGGCAAGTGGTACCGGTGTGACTAAGAGAAGTTAAAGAAAAAACAATGTTTCAGCGGAAGAAGAACTGGACATGTTATTACAAGAATATATAGAATGAACAAACAGATGTTATCAGCAAGTACATTGTCAAAGATAACACACATGGAGAAAGGGAAAGTTTGGATTAAGATCTTGAACCAGGTAAATGTGCGTGGTGTTTCTGAGCGCACAGTAGAAGACCTATAACATAAATTAAGCAACATGAAAGCGGCTTGGAGCAAAAAGCATCCCCACCAACTTGGTCCAGGTGGAGGACCACCTGTCCCCCCCATTGAAGGATGAGGACTTGTTAACAGAGTTGTTTGGGAAGGATTCACTTCCCAAATTGATGGTAGGTTACCTTAGAATTATGTTGTGTCTCCTAAATCTAAATAGGCTGTTATTTGGACATCGTCATACTTTTTCAAAGGATTCATTCAATCCCTAAATATCCGTTGTCTTCATATATTTCGTCTAAAACGGTAACACATAAGCACAATGTCCTCCATCCTTTAAACAGCCTAAGAGGTGCGTTAATCCTGCTGTTAGCACCTGTAATGGTGGGGTCTACCTCCATTAAATGTAATGCTTTGTTAGGGCGTTCACCTGGATCATGCATACCGCTGATCGGGTTTTTTTTTCACCATTAGTACACAGGCCCAGGAGGTTCCCCCTATGGCGCCAAAGATCAGGGTTGGCTAATATGAAGTGAACATTTCATAATTCATAATATCCAACCATATATAATCTAAACCAGGTGGAAGTGGATCTCATTAGACTCTAGTTGAGATGGTGTCTGATATATTTCATACGCATGATAAATACACGAGGCAGTTAAAACCTAATCTACTTGAGTTCTTCTCACATTTCTGAGCCGGCATGGAGATTGCAACCAGTTGCATAAGCAGATACACATATGCATCTTCGTAACTGTGCTTAAAGGTGCATGCACACACTCTCACATCCACACAAACATTGTCTCATTATATCTCTGCCGTGCCCTGCAGCAGGGTGAGTATTTAGACAGTTGTCCAGAGGAGTTTGCAGCAAGTTACTGTGTTAGATTGTGAGCAAATTAGTTTGGACCCTGAGGGCTAAGTCGATGCCAGCCTCAGGGGCTCTGTGGGTGTGTGTCAGTGTGTGTCTGTGCATGTGTGTCAGTGTGTGTGCGTGTGTGTGTGGATTTACTGGAGGTGGAGGACATCACACGCATCCCTGTGTGCCTCTGCCAGTTTCCAAAAATAAATGGGCACTTGTGCTGACCCCCTGCTGATGAATTCATCTGAGGGGAAAGGTCAGAGATTTGTCAGCAGTGTGTATCACGTTTGTCTGCCTGTGTTTGTCCTCCATCGCTCTTCCTCTTCACTCTCACTTTCACTGTAATTCACTTTTCACATTTCCTCTCTCATCTTCCTCCTCTCTCTCTCTCTCTCTCTCTCTCTCTCTCTCTCTTGCTGGGTGTTTGCTGCTGCAGCTGTTGCTCTTTTAATTTTAGTAGGCCTGTTGGCTGTCTGGTGATTAATTGGACGGTGGGGCTCAGGTTGTAAATAGATGTTCTATTCTCATGCTTGTTTTCCCCGCTTAGGAGACCTCACAGCTGATTAGAATCCTCCCTGAATGTGAAACGCAGCAGGTGTGAGAAAGCTCAGTGTTAACACACAAGTACAGTTGTCTGTTTCCTCTCCTGTGTGTGTGAGTGTGTGTTTCCTCTGACAGACTGGAAACACGTGAACACACAGACATGTGACTAATACACAATAATGTATTTTTTGCCCGTGCCACACTGTTAACACATGTGCAGGAAGCAGAAGGCCTGCATGTCGCTCCTGAGTAATCACCCTAAATGTACAGTTTCATAACCCCATTTCAAAAAGGGCAGACCACAAACAGAACACAGCAGATGCAGTCCCTCTGCATCACCAACAGGCCACGTGTCGTTATCAGGGAATGTTACACTGACCACTGTGGGGATCATGTGACTGACAGCAGCAAAGCTGTTGGCAGTCAACTTCTCAGTCAGCACGTTCTTCTTTCCAGTAAACACGTTGACTACGACAGCTTGGAAAGTCACTCTTCTCCTCACATTAGGACCGTGTGCCCAAGCTGCAGGGTTAGTTTAGTACATGCAGGTCTGCCACCAAGTTAGCAACAATATATTGAACTGTTAATGGAGCTCCGGTTCAGCTCAGATCAAGTGTGCGCCCCATGTACAGAGTCTTTATGGCCGTCCTAAGTTTGACACAGAATCTGAATATTTGCTGCATCTTTTACTCCATTCTGTAAATTCCAAGTAAAAATCACAACAAAATTACTTGTTTTAGGGTGTATACCTCTAAAGTACTGCAGAGTGAAGGCTTCAAGAGAAGGATTTAAATTATTACTTTATCTTCTTTTTAATTTTGTGTAATTTGGTCCCTTTCGGTTCTCTATAAGTAAGTCTTTGCAGCTTCTTCCTGCTGATGGAAAATAAAAACATCACTGCAAACATTCCACTTTAGAAACCTCCCACACATTTTAGTAATATCACTTTATATCAAACGTATTACAAATATCATTGTTCTTTGAGTTTGAGCTACCATCTACGAGCTAAGCATACAGGTGCAGCTCATCAGAAGCTAATCAACACAAGGGTTGACAGAGCGCTACTTCAGAGCGCACAAAACACCACTGACCTGTGGATGAAATCAAATCCATACAAGAGGAATAACTTTATATTTTTAATATGGACTTAAAGTGGTTTCAGACCAAAACACTGACTGAATATTAATATGGGCAGCACGCCCTCACGCTCTTCCCAAAGACATGTTGCACTGCATGGTGCAGCCAAGGTATGGAGAGGTGTGGGACTGATTACATCATTAAAATTAAACTTCTCACAAAAACAAAAACTGGACCTAAACTGCAAGATGAGAACAAACTATAATGACAGGGACCATGTTTGAAAAAAATAGATATTTATGTGTTGAATTTTTTTAAATGACAGGGTTTATGACATGTACTGCAGCCAATCAGTAGGGGGACTCTAAATGTTTTGCCTCAGTCTGTGGACCCAATTTAAATATTCAGTCTATGCACCACACTGATGTAGCTGTGCAGCTTGTATTTGAATGAAAATCTAAATTAGATTAAACAAGACACTCGAAAGAACTGCTTTGTATTTTTAACATGGACTTGAAAACTGTTTTGAAATGCATAATAAAGGAATTTATTGACTGATTAAAAATAACGATTTCACTAACATGACCACACCCTTGTTCGTTATAATCATATTTGTAACAAGACCTGCTGTAGTGGGTAAATAAAACCATATCATTGAACATCAAATAATGAAACTACACAAGAGTACAGTTTTAATCATTTTATATAAGTAAGTTAAAGAGTTGAAGTAAGGAGGGATGAGTAGGGATCGAGGTATCTGAATAGTCAGGACCAGAGGTGTGTCGAGACTCAGGGTAGGGACACGTCTCGACACGCCTCTGGTTCAGTAACCCCAATCGTTCCTGTATTAAGGGAGAGGAGACGGAGAGAGAAGTAGAATGAGTTGGGCAGCTTTAAATACACAGTGCTGATAAGTGCACAGGTGAAAGAGATAATGAGCTGCAGGTGATTAGATTGGATTCTGGAGGCGTGGTCCTGTTCCTGAAGTTTTCGTTACACTAACTTCATTTAAATTCTGCAAATAACCTGGATGTTAAAAAATGTATTGTATGACGGTTTTACAAGTTACAGGGAAACTGAGACCCACCAGACGAACAGGCCACTCCTCTGAGGGTTTTAATGATCCAAGAAATGAGGGCACTTGTTTTGTAGACATGTTTGGTGGGGTCACTTTTGATCTGAATTTGGTTGCTTCTCAGTATGCTAGTTGAACTGAATTCAATGCATGGATCTTGGCCAGCTTACATGGCTACTTTTCCAGAGGCTTTTACCGTGTAGACAGCTGGTTGGTGCCATCAAAAAGAATCTGTGTTCAAGGCAAAAAAGCCACATGCATTTGATTTACCATGATATGCTAGCATGGATTTGCAGGTGTCAGTGTCTGCACCAACCTGGCTTCTTAACTAAGCTCCTTAACGCTCTTAGCAGCTAGCTAATATATAAGCCTTTGAGTTTGGTAAAACTTTGCCAACTTGGCCTTTGCTGACCCCCGCTCCTCTTCAGCCTGAAATGTCATTAAAATGTTGACGTTTCTGTCTCAGAGGGAAATAACCAGAACAACATTCTCAAGGTTTCAGAACAGCCGTCCTCACACTCAGGTGACGTCACGGTGGTTAAGCTACTTTTTTTTTAACCCTCAATGCAAACAACACGCAGAAGCTCTCATCCTCCTCTGAAGAAGAGAAACGATCATTGTTAAGAATCTTAATGTGGGATTTCTTTCAAATGACAGGAGGTTGGCATTCATGTGTCTAAAGAATACATTAATTATGATTATTTAAAGTTAAATTATCATCTCATGTCTCAGCTTTTATTCATTTTCCATCCTCCATTTGGGCATTTCTATCACTTCTTTCTTTTCTTTAGTTGTTTTTCTTATCTACTTATCACCACTCTGCTTTTAAAAGGCTTCTATTTTCACTGCAGGCAAACACAAATGGACATCTCTGTCTCCACACACGCACACTCATTCACTTTTAGCCTTCACCTATTAATAGCCTCGGTTAGGTCCACTGCCTTGCTAACGTCACTAAGCTTGTCTGCACCTTGGAAACAGCACCCATGACACCACTAACCTATCACATGATGAGAGGAAACAGCCAACAATCCAGCTGCCCCATCACCTGACCCGCAGGAACAAAATAACCGGGACTCACGCAGGGAAACGACGCAATCAGCCTGGGAATGAGATGTACTGGCAGAGGTCAGGGTTCAGGTTATGCAGGAAAGGTTGAGGTCATCAGGGTTTAAAATCAAAGAATATAAATGTTTGTAATAACAGAAAGCTGAGTGTCTCTGTGATCAAGATCTCCTGCACATGTCCAGAGATGTCTGCTGTATCTGCTGACATCATCTGTGAAGTTTTAAAATGTACTTACTTTTAAAAAGACAGTGACCTCCTGATGAAATTTCCTCCTTAAGAGTGAAACTGTGGGGAATTTCTGTTCAGACAGATTTTGCGTTTGAACTTCCTCCTCTTCTTTCAGGACATGGTTTTTAATTTTAGCCAGACAGGAATTGAGACAGTGACATTTTTTTTCTTTCTCTTCATATTTTTAACAAAACATGATTTTCAAGTTCAGCTCCAGTTTTTGCTGATGCATGTTTCAGTAACTCCTCATGTTTTCCTTTTTAGTATACAGCTCCAATGTACTGTATGTTTCAATATTGTCTCAAAA
Organism: Notolabrus celidotus; assembly: GCF_009762535.1. Taxonomy (NCBI): domain Eukaryota; kingdom Metazoa; phylum Chordata; class Actinopteri; order Labriformes; family Labridae; genus Notolabrus; species Notolabrus celidotus. Next base: position 3,950,846 of record NC_048289.1, read on the forward strand.
TATGTTTGAAATTTTTCCTTTCTAAATTCTGAACTTGAATATGATGTTATTTCGCACCATAGACAATCATTTCATATTTCACTGTATATATATTGTAATATATGTGAAAATAATCAAAGGTTGGGGGGGGATTATGTGTGTGTTTCTGTTCTTTTCCTTTATTCTTGTTTTTGTTGTTGTTGTTTATTTTCTTCTTTAATCTGCAGTATGAGGTTAGACTGCACAGTATTTTGCTCTTATCCCCTTTATTTAAGATTATTATTATTATTATTATTATTTTAGAATTTATATTTTTTATTTACTTATATTATATTTATTTATTTACTTTTATATGATAAATTCCATTATAATTTACATTATTTATTTTCTTGTATCTCCATTTTCTTCATTTCAATAAAATGTAAAAAAAAACCAAAAAAAAAAACAGCACAAATGATTTGACTTGACTGTTAGAAATAAAAAATATCATTATGAAAATAAAAAAAGATGTTTATAAAACACAGACTTTGACATGATCTTGAGTGAATAAGCAACATATCTGAGCAATTTCTGATTACTGTAATGCTTGATGCCTTGATGTGCATGAAATTCAGTGTTTCAGAACCAAGAAAACAATGTTTGGTGGATTTGGGGAAACATTAGGCCGCGGTTTAGTTGTTTGTTTAGTCCTGCGTATGCTCGAGTCATTTCCATAGGACCGGAGATGTAATGTTTGCTGATACATTAGATCTTTATTTTGAAATGTCTGGCAATGGAAGCTGGTATGTTGTGTTTGTGAATTCAGCCTGAGCTGCAACCTCCGGTCCAAAAATATGAGTCCAATGAGGAAGTGTTAAAAACTGCAGTTCATCGAGGATCCGCTTGAGGCTGGCTCCGGAAATACCGGAAACAACGTACACACCCATTCAAAGAAGACGATCTTTACAGCAGAAATAAACATGTTTACAGCCTGGTTCAAGAAACGAGTGTAGTCTGGATAGATCATTTCTTGATCGGCACACACTGTACGGGGGAAGAAGTTTTTCATAACACAGCAATTTTGAAGATATTGAGATTACAAGTCTTCCATTATGAGAGGCACAGCTGACTTGATTGACAGGCGGGAACACTGTAGCTGTTGGCTAGGAGGCTCAAAGCAGCAGCAATATGGCTCCCGACGACAATTAGCTTTAAAACAACGCTTCAGAAACAGATATTATTTATACAGTCTATGATTCAGCCTGATGCTAGAACGTGAATGCGCGGTGTTTATGCATAATTAATGGATGTAGTATGAGTGATGTCACCCATCTTTTTCTGAAGTGCTGTTTTGAAGCTGAATGTCGGCGGATGCCATATTGGAAATCAAACCTAGGCTGTTTCCGAAACGGCCTGCTACATACTACTTACTAATGTAGTAGGCAGTAGGTATTGCCTACTACATACTGCGTTTGAATTTAGTATGTAGTATGACTGTTCTGTTCGATCTGTCATGCAGCATGCTGAGCCAGACTTCGCTGGATTTCCAGTTTCGGAAAGCAGAAGTAAACAACGGCAAAGCCGATAAATAAAATGCTTATTTAGCATCCATTTATGATTTAAAAAGTTAGGAAGTGGTTTATATGTAATTTGATAACTTTCACAGCACCCAAAAACGGATTTCCTCCCGTCAAAAAATGAGGAAAAAGAAAAAGCAGAACGAGCGCTGTGCATTATGGGAAACAGTACGCGAGGCAGACTGGTCTGATGCATACTGAGATATTTTCCCGAATCAGTAGACATCCGGGGAGTTTTGGCATACTGCAGATTTTGCTCTTGTTCACATAATACTTACTACATACTGAATTTTGGAGATATCAGTACGTACTGCTATAGTAGGCGATTTCGGAAACAGTCCTAGTGTGAGGTAAAGAGGCCGGCTTTGAGCCTCCCCGCTAACAGCTACAGGGTGCCTGCCTGTCAGTCAAGTCAGTCATGTCCTGCACCCCTGAAAAAATAATCACAGGCATAGGATTTTTTTAATTCAACAGATATTATGTAGTACATGTTTAACTCATATTCTAAATATTAATTTGATTAAAGTTTAGTCAATCAATAATATCTTATGTTAAATATATGACTCTACTTAATCCTGGAAAGGCTAAACACATTGCCTATTTTCCCTTTAATATTAATCATAGGTGTGATTCTGTGCTTTAAATTCAGTGTTTTAAAATTAAAGAGTCAAAGTTTGTTCCCAAAATGTCAACTTTTCCTTGAGTGCACTAAAGGTGAGTAGAAGTCCTTCTCTGCCCTGTGTGTTTTACAGAAGCCTGATGACGTCAGTGTCATGATCCCTTTTGTTTACAAGTATCAAATTCAAGCCTAAGAGTATACTCTGTTACATTTATGTATCAGGGCCTTCACCTTGATGCAAACACGCACACAGGGAAACACACCTGCTGATCGACAGACCATAAATATGCATGCCCACACTGCATGTGTGTGGCATGTAGGAGTGTGACCCTATGATGCATGTCGGACTCAGGAGCTAATTTAGTCTTCCTGGAGTGGGTGTTGATGACAGGAACACAACCCCAGCTACTCTGCATAGTGACCAGGACAGAGGCATGATTATGTGGAGCTTATCTACATTTATATTCCCATCTAAGCTCACTCTCTCACATCTACACCTTCAAACATTCATACATGTGGATGGTTCTGTCTGCAAAGTTGTGAATGTGCAAGTTATGTGTTAGTTTCAAATGTTGACATCAAAGAACAACGATTTAGCTTTCATACTTACAAGGAGAAGTGGTTTATTTCCACAGGTCAGGGTTGTGTCTGCAGCTTCTCACCAGTCTAAAGGAGAAATATCCAATATGACATCCTGATCCGTGCCCGCCTCTCCATTCTACCCTTTTGTTGGCTTTATCTCCACACGCAGCAACCGTAAAGGTCATAAATCCTGAGTGTGCTCTCATATGGTCAGAGGCCATTCAGACCTACAAGATACAACAGACACACACACATGCACACACACACGCACACACACACACACTCCAGAAAGGTTTGTGCAGCTCATGAGAAAATGTCAGCTAAAGTTTGACTTCACTTTTCTGTCTGAGCTGTGGTCGATGATTCAATTTTTATTATTATTATTATTATTATTATTATTATTATTATTATTATTATTATTATTATTATTATTATACTATCCATAAATCGGTACTATTTTTAATTTTATTATAATTGTTATTGGTGTTATTATTATATTTATATTTTTGGTATTTATTATTATCATTGTTATTGTTATAATTATTATTATTGTAACTATTATTATTATTATTATTATAATTAGTTTTATTATTAATATTGTTTTTATTATCATTATTATTATTTTCATTGTTTTTATAACTATTACGATCATAGTTATTATTATTTTCATTATTATTATTATTATTAGTAGTAGTAGTAGTAGTAGTATTATAAATATACACCAGAAGATGATCCAGATTTTCACAACTTCCCCTCCTAAGTGAGCCTAATGTACGGCCTGTGAGAGGACACGAGGCTCTCACATAGTGCCCTGAGGGTAATGTATTTAAGATGGTTTGTATGGTTTAAGTGTCTTTGATATTTCTGAGAGCTGCTTGTTTAAACAGACAGCTGCTTCATTCTAACAAGACTCTGGTGTGATTACATCTCTTTGTGGAGCTTCCTAATCTGACCTGAAACTACAGAGTCTGTTTGGAGACTCAACTCAGTAAATCCTTGATAATAAATTCCAATACTCTGTCTTCTTGTTATAATTACTCCATGTAGCCATGTTGGAAACTGTAGACTGTTCATTTAGCTGCTTCCTGAGACTGGAGGCTTTGTCTTTACTTTTCAGCAGCCAGAGGCTCCGCTTCAAATGTGAGTGCTCAGATCTCAAACAGAGTTTGTATGCTGAGATAGTAATCCCACTCTCACGTATCAACAGTTTCATAACAGCACAGCACCTGAAATAACAAGAAGTAGAACCCATAAAGAACTTATACATAGTCTCAGTGCATATGCATAGCCCTGAAATGCACACCACAATCTGCAGTTTATTTTGCATCTTGAGCCAATAGGTCCCCCAAATGAGTGGTTTCCCTGGGTGCTCATTTTGCATGTGTCCTGTGTTAAAAAGGCAAAAACACTCAAAACTTTACAATTTGCATTAGAAGTTTATAAAAAATGCAAATTCAGGCATTTTATTCCACAAAAACACAGAAAGTAGTGAAATCTCAGAGGGACTGATTAAAATGTTCCATCCACATTCAATTTCTGACTCTATATACAACCTCGTCTGACTTCATTAAATGTATTATGTCCACTCTTAAATACTGTAAGGGGGGATCTTGTTTCGGGGCAGAAGCTAAAATAAGTGATAGTGTGTATATGTAAGTATGTAGACCACTGTGTCTGAGAGCAATGTTCTAGAAACACTGGGGGGTTTAAAAGTAGTTATGTAAAATTGCATGTTTTACACAAAACTATAAGAATAAAAAAGAAAACGTTTTGGCTGTTTCTCACTTTCTTTGATGCCACCAAGCGGCATCCTCCAGCCGCTAGAATAGAAGCCCATGTGGAAGTGTTAAAAACTGCAGTTCATCAAGCGTCCACTTGAGGCTGGCTGCAGAAGGACCAGAAACCATATACACAACTATTCAAAAGGATCAGATAACAGTTTAGGTCTGAATAGCTAACGTCTTGATCGGCACACACTGTACGGGGAGTGATTTTTTCATAACTCAGCAGTTTAGAGGATATTGAGTTTTCCATTATGAGAGGCACAGCTGACTGGACTGACAGGCAGGAACACTGTTGGCTATAGGAGGCTCAAAGCCCACCTCTTTACCTCGACAGAAGTTAGGTTGTGTTCAGCATTTCCAACAGCGCTTCAGAAACAGATTGGTGACGTCACGGATACTCCATCGATTTATTAAAGAGGATATAGTTGCCACAAGACCCCTTAGGTGACTCCCCTATTTAACAACGGTATGAGTGGCAGCAGATACATTAACAGCAGCAGAGGACCCTGCAAGATGTGCACATATTATCTTCTGACCAGCTAATCTATGTATCTTAGGCTATTCTTTGTATTTCTTTAGATTTTTGTCAGTTTTTTGGGTTGGCCCAATAGTGTATTCCAACGTCACTGAGGGACATTTAATGACCTTGAGGGACAGTGGGGGCCGCCAGTCTCTGGCACCGCTACTTCGAGGGTCACAGGCTGAAAAGTTTGGGAACCCCTGCTCTAGAGCAATAAGTTCGTGACTCCTCTCTGTGATAATAAGAGAATCTGAAATCATCTCAGCCCTCAGACAGTCTGCTCATCCCCCACCCTAAAGTCTTAAGTTTGGTACATCCATTTAGAAATAGTTTGTTCAGCTCTTTTCCAGATTATATTCTTCTGGTTTTTGGCACACTTCAGCTGAATTTCCATGGAGTTTATTGAAGGAAGTAAATGCATCAAAAGGCCATCAGGATGTTCCTCAACATGCCCATATTCAAGGGTTTCAGTCACATGACTTCTTTGTTGGCGTCGCCATCTTTAGGAAAGCAGCACCATCAGCCAGGAAGACCAAAAAATCGCTTTTCAGACGAAAATCACCCCTTACAAGAATAAATATCTAGATTTGGAGTCTTATTTACTTCTAAATGAAGCACTGACTCCTCCGAAGTCTGCTGGAAATAAGTCATTTTCTAATATTTATATGGATATTGTCCCTGATCAGTCCCTGTCAATATACCAGAGAGTCTCTCATGACATAAGAACACCAAGGCGTACCAACTACTTTACTTCAGTTCATGAGCCTGAACTGAAGAACCTTTCAGAGGTCCTTATGGCTCACTGCAGCTGTGAGACAGGCTGAGGAGAGGTCTGATAAAACAGATATGTATAAGTATAAAAGGTCAGTCCAGTCCTTTTAACTGTTTTTACAGCACACAGCTACGACAGAGTACGGCCACAGTAAGAATACACAAAACATGTTATCAATTCACAAAATAAAGGGCCTAAAGTTAGGAGAATTAAGCCATAGATCTACCAGAATAGAGTTGTAATATAATGAAATAAGTGGTGATTACATGCCATGGTTAATCTATGTAAGCTAATGAAGGTGGATCATCTGGTGAAGATAACAGGTTAGGATAAACAGAGGTTACAGAGGCATTCACAGGCTGTCTATCAGCCAAGCCTTCTTCAGAACAGACTCTGTTTTTTACACAAGCGATAAATCCTGATGATCATGACATCTTGGTGCTGATGTGCTGAAAGATCGGGCATTCACTTGTTATATTCAGATCAACTTCACAAGATGCTCCAGGATCCTTATTTTAGTGCAGGAAGCTGCTCTTCTGATCTTCACCTTAAAATAAAATACAGGCTAAATGTAGACTAAGTTATACACAGTTGACTTTTTTACTCAGAAGTTTAAACATATAGGGCCTGATCTACTAAGATCCCAAATAATGAGCGCTAACTTGCGTGTGCAAATAATAATTTTGCACGTGTTATTTCTGGGCGTGTTGCGGGTGATCTACTAAGACTGCGTGCGCAAATGATAACGAGTGCAAAAGTGGTGCGGATCACCCTATTTTACGAGGATTTTGCGTGTGCTATCGGCTGTCACCATGGAGAGTTTGAGAGAGCAGAGTGGTCTTAAGCGATAAATGAAGTTTGAAGACATGGAGTTGGAGGTCTTTGTGGAGGAGGGAAATAAACACATCGGTGAACTCCAGCAGAGACATCTCAGCGTTAGAAACACGATTTGGGAGGCCATCTGTGAAAAGGTGAATGATGTGAGAAAAAACAGAAGATCTCCCGATGAAATAAACGCATCTACTCTACTCCAAAACACAATCAGTGTTTTGATGGAGTTTAGAGAGCGATTTGATGAGGCTTAGTCTGCCACTCCTGCTCTAGAAAAGTAAGGCGTCACTTGGATGAAGACAGTCGCCTCACTGTCCCAGGGAGCAACTTTCGGGTGAACGTTTTTAATGTCTGATATCATCATCCAGCAACTGTCCCAAAGATTCACCAGCTTAAATGGAACTGGGAACATGTTTGAGTCAATTCACCCCAACACACTGCTGCAAGCACGAAATCACATTGCGTGTGCTAAATGATTACATTTGCATCTCCTCCTCCCAGTATTTTGCGCGTTCTGATGATCTACATGTATTCTGCATATTCATGAAGGCAAACACGCTAAATGATTTGCGAGTGCTATTTTGCTCATTTGACAGACGCAATCCTCAGTGCTCCCGGTTAGTAGGTCAGCTTTGCGCGCGCTATCAAGTTTGCACATGTTTTTTATACACGCAAACCTTTAGTAGATCGGGCCCTTATTGTCTTAATTTTACGACTTTCATCTTGCAATAATTTTTTCCCCCCAGTTAGGTAACCCTAACACTCCGTCATACATAGAATAACGGGTATCATTAATTGACGTTCGGCCCCAGGATGGTCCTAAGGATGGTGCTGTGGTGTTCCCACAGCCCTATGCTCGCACATTTCGGCATTTATAATCTCTGCTTCAGCTGAAGCTCTTTTCGATCAGCCCATTTCATTTTTTGTTGGAATGACTGTGATTGTGACGATTTCTGCTGCTGCCGATCAAAATAAAATTACTCACTCATTCCTTCATTCATTCATTTACTAAAAAAGTGCTTCCAAAAAATCTTGTGGGAAGATAGGGCTTAAATTGAAGGGAAATGTAGGAACACAAAACCTAATTTTGAAAATGTCCAATAAATATGGTAACATAGGGCTGTGGGACCATTGGGCTGTGGGAACAAAGGGATGACCCCCCCGCGGAATGCTTTGTGACGTCACGTGAAACCTGTGAGTATGAGCGTGCATTGCAGATCTGCTGGCATATCAAGTCGTATAAAACCAAGATGGCAGAGGTCTGCAGTTGTGTAAACACAGCAGCTAGTGAAACTCCAGGGCTGTGATCATCGAGTTAAAGTCACCACTGTATGTCAGACTAGTGTTTCTATCATTAGCAGTCTGGACCAGGCACGTGTTAATTGCTCATCCTTAATCTCCAGAAGCACAGCTGTTATAATGAATGTTTTTATTTATACCCCTAAAAATAAGCCAGAATGCTCGAAACTATCTGTGCTGAACAGTCAAGAGATGCTGAGCTCTTGCCAGCCAATAAATGAATTTGAATTTGATCGCTGGCTCATTTAGTGGAATGGGTTTCTTGCTTAGCTGGGAGACAATTAGAGCCAATCAGCTATGAACACAGACTTTCCATAAATCTTATTTCGGAGCGCTGCTGTACAGAGTCCCACTTCTCATTCCAGTCTTACCTTAAACAAAACCTGAACCCCTCCTCTTTCCCTAAAAGGAACTGAGATTATTGATTTTCTCTGCGATAATTATAGCTTTCATTAACAGAGACTGCAAAACAGAGCCGTCTCCTCTGCAAGTCATCTCACCCCAAGGACGTGAGTGTGTGTTATCTTCCTTAAATATGAGAGAGTGGATCTTTTCTGATGCTCCATGAATTGATTTTCAGCAGCTGGTCAGAGGTTATCAATAATCAGGCCAGCTTTTGCTGAATCAGCCCTGGTGTCTGATATCGTCCACTGAAACCGAACAACAATGTCAGATTTCAGGAGCTGCCAGATCCCAGTGTTAGTTTACAATAAGTAGAAATAGATAAAGAGATGAGAGATGAGTCTTACTGTGTACAAGGATTTTGGGTCATAATAAAAAGTGATTGGATGCAATGTTTTAAAATGTTCACAATAACCAGAGTGGGTGGTTTAAACAGTGTTACAGCAGAGGGCTTAAATAATGTATTTAATGCGTTGCTGGTCTGTGGTCCACCAAAGAGTGTAGGAAACATGGAGGTAGTTTCAGTAACATCCCACGCAGGTTTCTGGAGAGAGGTTATGAAGGCCAACAATAGAGGGTGTCATGTTGGAAATGCAGATTCATCCTAACTCTGGGTCACCCTAGAAACAGACAAAGAGGTGGAGCTGAGGCAGCTTTTAGTCGACCTGTTTACCGCTGACGGCCAAATTCCACCAGATCCATGTCCGGTCTGTTTCCTATCCGTCACAGCACCGGCTCTGATAGGTTTCTATTCTAGTCAATCTGTTAACTTCCACTGGATCCAGCAGGTCAGAAAGCAACGGATCAGATACACAAGACTTGTATTTTTGCCGGATACTAGAGCACGACACATAGATCTCAACAGAGCAGATGGAGCGGGACAGGAAGTCAAGTTTCACCAAAACAAAATGAAAACATCCGGTTAATTTTCAGAATAAAACACTCTGTGTTATCACCAGATCGTATTTCACTTAACTACAACAACAAACCGTCATGATGAGCGGAGCCAGGCCTGGAGTCAACAGGTCAGAGGTTTTCAGAGGATCAGAAAGACAACATGGATGAGGAGAGGAGGAGGAGAATCCTTGATTCAGTGATTACCGTGGGGAAACCTCGGTCACATGACTGTCCAGTGATCCTGCTACGTGCTGCATTCTGAAAACGCAACCGGTGGGTGTTGAAGGACAAGAGAGCACGGAGCCGGACTGCAGCGGATCTGAGATGGACCGGACACGAATATGGTGGAAGTCCCAGGTGAGGGGGAAAACAATGCAAAAGAGCTGCTGCGTGCCACTCTGAACAATAAATAAACAAAAACATCTGAATACTAAGTTTTATTCATTAACCAAAGCTCAGAGCCAAGTAGGAGAAGACTGTTACTGCAGGACATCCAGCTGGATTTTGAGCTTGGTCACCTGTGGGATCAAAATCCAAACATATGTGTGTCTGTAGTCAGCACTTCAGTAACTTTAACGTTATATTAATCTCATCCAAACAGCTTGTTATTTTTTCAGGGGCACCATAAATGTTGGATTAATAGTTAGAAGGCAAGTTAACTACACACCACGCTGTTAGAGGCTGCTCTGTGTGTAAATCACAACATGATACAGCACATCATCAATAATATGGTCAGGTGCAGGGAATTCACTAAAACATGCTGTTCTATTGAGTAATAATGAAAGTATGTTAAGTTATATGTATTATATCTCTAGAAAATGTGAAATGATCTCTTATCAGCTGATTAGCAAAATGTTATCTGTGTGTTCTGTGAGTGGGATTATTCGTCTTGTATAACATGTGGAAGATAATCCGACCCTGTCCTGTTTATTTATGTCTCATTCTTTGTCGAATGACAGTAATGACTCAATTTAAGACATGACAGCTTGCTGGCATTAGCATTAGCAGAGTTTAAAATCTGTGCATTCGCAGTGTTAAAGCCTGGGGGTAAGGATTGGTTTCCCCCCTGCAGAAGCCCGCCCCCCAATATGTCGCCACGCCAACTTTATCTTTGACTCAGCCACAATCCTAGCTCTGTAAATGTAAAATCTCTTAGCCTTCATGTTATATATTTTTTAAATCACCCCCTGTGGAGTTAGTTCTGATAAATTGCTAAAATTGGCATTTCAACATGAGATCTAATAGAGAGTCCCTGAGCTAGCCCCAAGTGGACAGCTGAGATCAGACTGAGTCCTGTCTGTAAGATGGGACTGGATCTTATCCTGTCTTGATATTGGGTCTTTGTTAATAATAGAAAATAGAGTACGGTCTAGACCTGCTCTGTTTGGAAAGAGTCTGAGGAGAACATTTGTTGTGATTTGGTGCTTTAAAAAGATTAATTGATAAATGTTGCAGCAGTTGGCGGCGTTGATTTGATGCAGTAGTATAAATCAGACTTTAGTCCTGCAGAGGCATAGAACTGCATCCCTAACAATGATCTGTTCTTCATAGGGACAGTCTGCTCTCAAGAAATGTCAGACCACTGCTAAAAAATGTAATGTAATGAACAGTCACAGTCAAGTACATAACACAGCTGTGTCATTAACTGAAATGTCAACCTAATGATGGAGCTCAAAGAAAAGTCACAGGATCATCAAAGTCATTTGGAATCAGTCCAAAGGGGGCACAGATGTGTGACCCATCCCATGGCAAGCCATCCAACACGTGTAAATATTTGATATCAGATATTAGATACCACCCCACGACGTGCAGCTAGCATGGCTAAAAAGCAATAAAGCAGTGTGTGTGTGCGATCAGGAGTCTTGAAAGGATGAGCAGGCAAACAAAATGAGAGATGAATAGAAAGATGGAGGGATTCTGTTACACTGGGGGCCTGTACCTAAGCACAGGAAGAGGCTGGTTCAGGAGGAATATTGGGATTCAGCTCCAGTCCTCCTCCTCTGTTTTCTATTCTGTCTGAGTGAAGCAGGCAGAGCATGAGAGATAGACTGTTCTCTGTATCAGCACTCCAGGGGCTGCATGGCAGGCAGACACCCGTTTCCAACACTTTCTGCACACATGGAAACCTTCCATTCAAAGCAGCCTGTTTGAGAATTATATTACCTCTGCTGTGCATTTTACTAAAAGTGCATGCTGGTGCAATATTGCAAAGTGACACAGCACCTGAGAGCCTGTAGCATTACAGCAGAGGGAGAGCAGCAGTCCCTTATGAGAAACATATGTTTCAACGCACCACGGCTAACCTTGGCTAGTCAGAGGAACACTTTGTTTTGGTCTGTCTTCCTTATGTGTGTGCGTGTGTGTGTGCGTGGATGTGTGTGTGTGTTGGGAGGAGGTACAACATCCCTCCACTTGAGCAGTCAGCTGCCCTTGGGTTACTGCAGCATTTCTCTTTCACTCTCTGTGGCCCTTTATTACTCTCTCTCACCATCTTCCGGATAATTGTATCAGACATAAATGCAGACGTGCTTACTAGCATATGCACGCACCAATGCAGTCTCGGACAGACACACACACACGCACACGCACATGCACACGCAAACGCAAACGCACGCACACCCTCTCAGGGCAGATGTGCAGGCTTGAATGACCCGTTGTCTCTGAGCAGTTGCTAAAAAAAGCCTCTCTCCTCGCTCTCAGTTGATGGAATTGCATAATGAGTGTGATGTCAGCATTGTTCTTCCCACGGTAACAAGTGACGCTGACGGGCAGCGGAGGCGAGGAGCGGCGGAGTGATTGAGGTGGATGTAGAGGAGAGGAAAAGCAGAGTGGCAAGAACATAAAAGAGAGAAAGTCAAATCTGCAGTCTGAGAGATTTTCCTGTCACAGCACCGTCATCGGCTTAAACAGCAACGTGCCACAGAGTGGAGTAAACACTGAGTGGGATGCTGTACATTCTGTTCAAATGACAATATGCTGTTTGGTAGGGTCTCTTTTCCTCCCACGTGAGACAAAGACTCAGGGAAAAGTAAGTTTGTGAAAGCTGAACACATCATTAAATATCTGACCTCTTTCTTCCTCCTGGTGTCGGCTGGTAGAAGGTGAAACTGTTGAGCACCAACATGAGCGTGCTGCAGGCAGGAATGCAGAGTAACTAGTAACAGCAGCGTGGAGTTTTCTCTTCAAATTCAACAACAAGGACAGAAATCTAAAAGGACCTGTTGACGTCAAAGATCCGACAACTACATGAGATTCATCATGCAGCTTGGTGGGTGAGGTTACACTTACGTCAGCACAGCAGCATCAGAGGAGGGAGGATAGCAGGGTCATCCCTATGTTCTCACATTTCTAGGACATTTTCAAAATGAGGTCTTGTGTTCCTACATTTCCCTTCAATTTAAGCCCTATCCTCCCACAAGATTTTTTGGAAGCACTTTATAGTAAATGAATAAATGAATGAGTAATTTTATTTTGATCAGCAGCAGCAGAAATCGTCACAGTCAGTCACAAGCTTGCTCTCTCCTTCATATCGCCAGTCGCAGGACTGAGTGGCAAACCCTCAATTACCAGGGGACAATTGATTTCAAAACACAGGACAAGATGTAAATATCCTTTGTGTGCCAAAAGCCTCACCAAGAGAGTAGCACATTAGACTTGATTACACTGATAGTTTGACACAGAGGAGTTTTCAAATAGGCATTCTCCATCATTAACATTTCGTCCATGAGCCTATGACACCTCCAGAGGGCTGGAAAGTGACTCCAAGCATCCCAGGAGAAACCCCCTTTCTATGCCAACCCAGAGGTATTGGTGCAATGCAAACTATTGTTTGCGTCCAGTTGCTGCACTTCATTCGACTGACCTGATCAGAAGCTAGTCAATGCGAGGCCTCTGTGCTACTTTGCTTAGTTTGTTTATTTAAAAGGCTGATGTGCATTTACAATAAATGTTTGCAATAAACAAAGAATGGGCACACCAGATTTAGCTATAAGCTAAATTTAATAGGTTGGGTGTAATTGGCTACCAAATTGGGAGAAAGGGGAAAAAAGTCTGATACAAATTTATCAAAAATAAAATGTGGGAACATAGGGCCTAATTTTGAAAAAAATCTTAGAATTGTGGGAACATAAACATACTCCCCCTTAAAGCTGGGGTTGGTAGTCAGATTTAGATCTACTTTTTGTTATACTGGTTAAAATGACCTTTCTGTCCCGATGGCAATCAATACATAATGTGTTCTTAAAAAAAAGGTAAAAAAAAAAGCCTCTATCTACAGCCGGAGTAAACCTGGGAAAATACCAACCAATCCCTGCCATCAGCAGCCAAATGATGAAACCAATCAAATCCAGTCCTGTCGTTCTGCCCGCCTCCTGCAAAGCGTACATTTCATGTTTGTTTGTGTTTTTAACTTTCACTATGAGAATGTTTTGGTGTTTTCTTACCGCTGAGTGAGACATGAGTTGACGTAGTGCAAAACACAAATGATGTGCTGAGGACCGGTTTGGAATCAGTAACCATCATATGGTCGTGAATCAGCGGCGCTCGTGTATGTGAGCGGGGGCATCGTTTTGGAGGAGCTCTGAAGGGACGAGGGGAGGGGTTAGACGGAGTCCTGAGGAAATGCTACATTCAAATTCATGCTAGTTTTCCGTGACTACCAACCCTAGCTTTAAGCAGTGAAGTACCAGAATATGGTGCTTTGTAGTCTATGTGGCCAATTATGCTATTCTCATGAAGCACCTGACCAAACAATGTGCTTTTACTGAGCTAGTTGCCACAGAACCTGGTGCTGCAAACTCAGCTGAGACAAAGTGCAGCTCACGTTAGCTCTGCAAACCAAACAGCCAGGGCTTCATGTTAACATCGCCAGCACCACAACTTGTCGTTCAGGATTGTGGACAGGATCCAATATGAAAATGTGCGAAGCCTGCCAATTTGTCATGCTAACCGAAATTAACGTTTTAGCCACATATTAGAAGCTGTGTCTCTCCTCTCTCATCATGGGCAATGTGAGATCTCTGGATAATAAGATGGACGAGCTAACAGGACTATCCAGGAGTCAGACGGATCAGGATATTCCAGACCACAACGTCTCCATTGACCGCTTCCAGACTGTCCTGGCAGACCGGGATAGCACTGAGAGCGCTCTGGGCCTCCGACCATATTATCTGTACAGGGAGATCTCACATATCATACTGGTAGCTGTTTACATCTCCCCTCTGCCAACCAGACTACGGCGTCCAACGTTCTCAACGCTGCCATAGCCAGACTCCAGACAGACCACCAGAGTGCCCTCTTCCTGATCTCCAGACAGACCACCAGAGTGCCCTCGTCCTGATCTCAGGGGACTTCTACCATGTATTTATTTTCTACAGAGCTTATTATTGTATTTGTGTAACTTATTGTGTATAGAGCAACTATAATGACTGAATCGGAAATGGAGCTGCTGCAGAGGTAGACGGTCTTAAATTCTACCTTTGTGTGCAAGTTTAATAAGCCAAAGTATTCATTCACTGTTGTGTCTTTAAAATCTCACATTAAATATTAAATAGGACAATCCAGTCAATGCATGGACTCCTAGAAAAGACTCCCTCTCTATCTCTCTATAATTTATGACCCAGATGAAGTCTGGGGTTTGTTGGTACCTGCAGAAACTCTGCCCTCTGCCTGCGTTTCATAACTTTTTAGTGTTCATGATGTTTTCTGGTGTCAGCACTTTGGCAGCCACACAGTGCACAGGTCCTAATTTATAAGAGTGCTCAGGTAAGGACTCCAAAAAATGTAGCTACCAAAAGTTTGGAACACAAAATAAGAAATAGACTCTGAGCAAGCTGGTTCAACAAAACCTCAAAATCCAGTCAGAGATCGTGGGCATCAAGGAGAGATTGTCAGCTGTCTTTCTCAAACTCTGTGCACATTACCGTAAAAGGGAGAGTGACACGAATCATTAGACTCCGCTCTCAAACAAAATGGAGTGACTGCAGGCGAGAGGGACATATGTTCATCTTTGAAACATGCAGCGTAATGTTTCTCTGTTTGCATTGACTGCTCTGTGTTTGCAGCTAAAACATGATCAAAATAAAGTCGTATACATGATTCCAATGTGTGGTTTGGTGTGCAAATGTTGATTTCACCTACTTTTTCTGCACTTCTATAACGTTTTTGGATTCAAAGTAATCTCTCTTTTCAGCTTTTTCAAGTTATCAAAGAATTCTGTTTAATCTGCTTTTATAAAGAAATACTTTAGCTGTCATAAAATGCAGAACAGAGCAAGAGCACAACATTTCATACACAGAAAATCTGCCCAAGCACTGAAGCTCTTAATGGTCTGACACTTTCTTATTTAAATGAGCTCATAGTGCCCTATCACTCCTCTAGAACACTACGCTCCCAACATGCAGGCCTGCTCATCGTACCTAAAGTCTCTAAAAGTAGTATGGGAGGTAGAACCTTCAGTTATCAGGCCCCTCTCCTTTGGAATCATCTACCAGTCAGGGTCCAGGAGGCAGACATCCTCTCTACTTTTAAGAGTAGGCATCAAACTTTCCTTTTTGATAAAGCTTATAGTTAGAGCTGGATCAGGCTCGGACCAGCTCTTAGTTATGCTGCTATAGGCTTATAATGAAACACTGGGATCCTGTCTTTCCCTCTCTCTCCTCTGTCTGCCTGTCTCTTACTTTAACTCTTCCTGTCCCATTAAAGTTCCTAACCATAGACCTTTCTGGAGTCCCTGAGCTCCCTTGTCTCGTAGGTTCCTCTGGATCTCTGCTGCTGTGGACGTGCCAGACTCCAGCTGCTACAACTACTACTATCCGTCTCACCACTATCATCTCTCTCTCTCTTCATCTCCCTCTATCCCTCTCTCCAACATGGTCTCAGCAGATGTGTGTCTAACATGAGTCTGGTCCTGCTGGAGGTTTCTGCCTGTTAAAGGAAGTTTGTCCTTGCCACTGTAACTTGCTAAATGCTGCAAAGTGCTCTGCTCATGGTGGATTAAGATGAGATCAGACTGAGTCCTGTCTGTAAGATGGGACTGGATCTTATCCTGTCTTGATGTTGGGTCTTTGTTAATAATAGACCATAGAGTACGGTCTAGACCTGCTCTGTTTGGAAAGAGTCTGAGGAGAACATTTGTTGGGATTTTGTGCTTTATAAAGATTGATTGATTGATTGATTGATTGATTGATTGATTGATTGATTGATTGATTGATTGATTGATTGATTGATTGATTGATTGATTGATTGATTGATTGTTTGATGCCACGCTGCAGGTTTTTTTCCACCGTTTAAAGCAAAATCCTCAAAACGTCCCCTCAACAGGCAGAGGTATGAATGATGGTGTTAATTTTCTGCTTTGCTGGATTAATTTGCGGTCATGGTGCTTTAGTATCCACTGTTAGCTGAGCTCATCTTTACTCATTAATCTCAAATGGTTGCTGTCTGGCTCTGCTCTTCACGCCCCCAGCGCGGTTGTTCATAAACACATGTCCCCGTGGTCTGTTTCTCATTTGCCTCCTCTGTTACTGTGGGGTGACAAGAAGTGGCATTGATGACGGGGCAGTGTTCCAAAAGTTGAACTGTTTTCAACTGAGAGCACTAAGACGACATCCTGGACGTTTTTTCGCTGAGGATGATGGAAACGCTGAATGACATTGGGTTTGAATAGAAAATATCAATCAATCTTTATTTATAAAGCGGCAATACCTAACAAACTAAATCCTCAGACTCTTCCCAACCAGAGCAGGTCTAGACCGTACTCTATGTTCTATTATTAACAAAGACCCAACATCAAGACAGGATCAGATCCAGTCCCATCTTACAGACAGGACTCAGTCTGATCTCATCTTAATCCACCATGAGCAGAGCACTTTGCAGCATTTAGCAAGTTACAGTGGCAAGGACAAACTTCCTTTAACAGGCAGAAACCTCCAGCAGGACCAGACTCATGTTAGACACACATCTGCTGAGACCGAGTTGGAGAGAGGGACAGAGGGAGATGAAGAGAGAGAGATGATAGTGGGGAGACAGATAGTAGTAGCTGCAGCAGCTGGAGTATGGCACCCCCACAGCAGTAGGACCCTATGAGACAAGGGAGCAACTTCAAAATAACATACTACCCTTGACTTAGCAGAAACTGTTCTAATCATTAGATTAAGACAGTTAGCAGTATTTAAATACTTTGTTCCAACTGAAAACAGAAGAGTGACACCTGCACAGGAGAGACGTTCATGAAGTAGTTACTGTAGTTATTTAAAAATGACGCTGCATTTTACAGCAGTGTCTGTCCAATCTATCCAACCTGCATTAATGTCACACCTGCAGTTCAACCAATTATAATGAGCCTATCATGACTGCACAGCCCATAGCAGATGTAGGGAAACATTACTTTGTTCCACTGGCAGAAAGTTTAAAATATAACCAACATTATCTTGACAGAGAAGAACAATAACATCTGGTCGGTTGCTAATCAATTCCTGAAGGATTCTTTCCATTTGTCTAATAGATGTGCCTTCAGGAAGCCTATTATTTTCTTCACGGCTAATTTGAATTTTGTTTTCTTGCAGCATTTTCGCAGAAGAATCACTTGACAGTTGCAGAGAAACATAACTGGTTTCTAAGTCTCTTGGTGATCAGTTGTTATTTTTATTATTTACTGGGTCCAAACACGCTGTTATTCCTCATGTTAGCAGAGTCTCAGGAGGAGAGGAGGAGGTTGTGTCCCAGCTCTGAATGGTTGACTAGAGTTACAAATTAGACTGATCCTCACTATTGGCAGAGGGAATTTCCCAAAGACACAAAGCGTCTCTGTTCCAGGAACCATTTCAGAGTTAAAGGAGAGAGTTATGGTTTGTATTATTAAGTTAGTGAGTTATATCTTCATGGAGGCTGTTGAAATAATGTTTCATTAAAATGCTGTGACTCCACAAACCCCCCGACAGTAAGTACTGCGTCTTTGTCTCTCTGGTTGGCCTTTTATTCCAGAGTGATGTGTGCAGCAGTAATGAATCAATCAGTGCAGTAAAAGGTCACGATGCAGAGCACATCACGACGTGTTGATACAGAAAATGCCCCTTAAAACATCCTCCTCCTTTACTCAACAGGCTCTAAAATAAAAAAGCTGATGAAAAGGTCTTAAAGCCAGTAAACCCCCACACATAAACACCCTGTGCTCCCTCCTGCTGTTCTTCTGAGCCCTCATACAATCAGCGTGCAGCGGGAGAGATCAAGGGTGGCAACATCAGTGTATTTTGGTCACATTAAACAGGAGCGAGCATGCTGATTTGGTGAAATAGCCATCTAATTACCGTGTAGGATTGGAGAAATAATGAGTGTAAGCAATGGAGCGCAGCAGGAGGAGGAAGAGGATGCTGAGGCCTCTATTGTTCAGTGCTGTGGAGAGTCTGAGTTCACCAACAGTCTAATAAGCTGAAGAGGGTGGAATGTGTTTCCTTCATCCTCAGCTAAAGACCCGTTTATTGTTTCAGAATGAATCAGACTGCATTTCAAAAGCCCTCATTTATTCAGATGAAGCAGTCTAAAGTGTTATACAAGGATCGCTCTGTTTTTTGGAGTAGGGTTGTATGAGGTGCTCGTTATAGCAAGTGTATCAAACACAGGAGATCCGGACAACTCAGCACCTCTTTTGAGAAACTGGCATAAAAGCTAGTTTATCAACCGCTGCAGACGGGATCAACTCCACCATGTTATTTAGCTCTTTTTAAAAAAAACCCGATCCAAACACTGATGTTGGTGTAGCACTGGACTTCCACCAGATCTGTGTCTGGTCAATCTCCGATCTGCTGCGTCCCGGCTCCGTGCTCTCTCATCCGTCAACACCCAGCAGTTGTGTTTTCAGAACGGAAGGAAGAAAGGATGATCCTGTCTTCATGGTCCTCTAAAAACCTCTGACCTGTTGACTCCAGGCCTGGCTCCACTCATCATGATGGTTTGTTGTTGTAGTTAAGTGAAATACGATCTGGTGATAACACAGAGTGTTTTATTCTGAAAATTAACCGGATGTTTTCATTTTCTTTTGGTGACTGACTTCCTGTCCCGCCCCATCTGCTCTGTTGAGATTGATGCGTCGTGCTCCGGCATCCGGCAAAAATAGAAGTCTTGTGTATCTGATCCGGAGGACTCTGACCTGCCAGATCAGAGACCCAACGGAGCGGATCAAATGGAAGTTAACACACTGACTAGAATAGAAACCTATCAGATCTGGTGCTGTCACAGATCGGAGACAGACTGGACACAGATGCAGTGGAAGTCAGATGTTACAGTCTGCTTTATCTAGAACAATCTCAGCACTTCGCTTGAGTCAGTAAGCCAGTTTGTTAAAGCCCTCGTGGACTTGTGTTCTTCCGCCTGCAGCTCACTGATCATATGTTCAGGTCTGCAGGCTTTGAAAGTGACAAAAATCGTGTTCCCTGTGGACACAAGAAGATACCTTAATGAACCAGACAGAGGAAGAATAGGACTCAACCAAACAGAGGAGAAAATTGAGAAACTTTGGTGTTAACTGTAAAGTCAGGGACCTCCTGCTGTCAAGAGTGGGATTTGGTAACAACAGTACTTCAGGAGCTGTCTGAATCAGAGGATACCAGCGTCTCAAATACACCGGCAGAGCTCCCTGCAGCCTCACTGAATGCTGCTTTCTTCAATTTTCAGAAGTTACATCAGAAAAGCTGAACGGAAGAGCGTCTCCAGAGGAAAGTTTTCAGCTCTCTCATAAAAGCTAGTTTATCAACCGATGCAGACGGGATCAACTCCACCATGTTATTTAGCTCTTTTTAAAAAAAAACGATCCAAACACTGATGTTGGTGTAGCACTGGACTTCCACCAGATCTGTGTCTGGTCAATCTCCGATCTGCTGCATCCCGGCTCCGTGCTCTCTCATCCGTCAACACCCAGCAGTTGTGTTTTCAGAACGGAAGGAAGAAAGGATGATCCTGTCTTCATGGTCCTCTAAAAACCTCTGACCTGTTGACTCCAGGCCTGGCTCCACTCATCATGACGGTTTGTTGTTGTAGTTAAGTGAAATACGATCTGGTGATAACACAGAGTGTTTTATTCTGAAAATTAATCGGATGTTTTCATTTTCTTTTGGTGACTGACTTCCTGTCCCGCCCCATCTGCTCTGTTGAGATTGATGCGTCGTGCTCCAGCATCCGGCAAAAATAGAAGTCTTGTGTATCTGATCCGGAGGACTCTGACATGCCAGATCAGAGACCCAACGGAGCGGATCAAATGGAAGTTAACACACTGACTAGAATAGAAACCTATCAGATCCAGTGCTGTCACAGATCGGAGACAGACTGGACACGGATGCAGTGGAAGTCAGATGTTACAGTCTGCTTTATCTAGAACAGTCTCAGCACTTCGCTTGAGTCAGTAAGCCAGTTTGTTAAAGCCTGGTCTGCAGGCTTTGAAAGTGACAAAAATCGTGTTCCCTGTGGACACAAGAAGATACCTTAATGAACCAGACAGAGGAAGAATAGGACTCAACCAAACAGAGGAGAAAATTGAGAAACTTTGGTGTTAACTGTAAAGTCAGGGACCTCCTGCTGTCAAGAGTGGGACTTGGTAACAACAGTACTTCAGGAGTTGTCTGAATCAGAGGATACCAGCGTCTCAAACACACCGGCAGAGCTCCCTGCAGCCTCACTGAATGCTGCTTTCTTCAATTTTCAGAAGTTACATCAGAAAAGCTGAACGGAAGAGCGTCTCCAGAGGAAAGTTTTCAGCTCTCTCAGTTTTTTTGAATTGCATGATAACATGATCTGCACCCTATTTTTTACTGTATCAACATATACTGTGTGAGCTGCTGAAGGAGAAGACTGAGCTGAGATAGTGGTTTTACAAACTGGCTTTCTGACAGTGAAGTAAAGTGCTGATAAATGGCCAAATAGAGCAAAAACTTGGCCCAACATTCATTTCTGGGTCTTAAAGTCAGCTAACATCGCTGCTTGCAGCTGAGAGCCTGGCTTCTGTGGCGGTACTTTGGCTGTTCTCAACTAAAGCTAACCGAGAGCCCCTGTGGCTAAAACACTTACCATCGACTAGTACCTCATACGAACCCACTTCAACAAAAACAAACTATCCCTGTCAGTGAAAATCCCTCGCGGAGTAATCAGTGTAATCCTTCTTATTGCATCCAATCAAACAGACTGCAGTCCCGGTTTAGGACCTGGCTCTGGTACAGGGATGAGGCCACGCTGCAGACAATTTCAGACCTGAAGCACGATTAAGGAATTATGTAAATACAACATCACTTGAAGGACTGGAACCAACAGGAGATAACCCGCTGTGCAAATAACCAGTGTCCCCCCTGCTCTGACGCGTGTGCATTGACGTCACACAGTTTACACAGCGTTCTCAGCAGGAATTGTTCCTGGTTGTGAATGTAATCATGTCCCTGCTGCCCTCTTACACACACAACACACACACACACACACACACACACACACACACGCACACGCACGCACGCGATGTGCTCCGCTTACCTCTTTTCACTTTTTAATGTTTTGCTGGAGCCTGGAGATAAGTCCAAATATAGCAGAGGAGGGAAACAGGGATGTGTGAGTCATCAGGATCAACTGGATGGAAGTAAGTACGTCATTTTCCATGTTGATAATAAACACAGGTAAAAAAAGAAACAGCAGCAGCGTCTGAATAATCAAGCGCTGCCGTTCAGTTCTACACAGACGGATTTAAAAGGCAGTAAAGGTCAGAGAGTCTTTTTTAAGTCACTGAGCGTGCCGTGTGACACCAGAGAGCGCTGTCTTTGATATGTTTTGATCATAATGTTGAAATTAAATATGTGAAATTCAGCCGAGAAGCATGGTGTAAAAAGATTACACCCAGGTCCGGATGTTTGAAAGACTCCCCTTCCACATCACAGTGGAAGATTGTCACCGAAGGGCAGACGCACAACTTGAAAAACTTGGTTTGTATTTAGTGATGGAGGAGGGAGGAGTGTTTCCATCCTGCAGGAGGTGAAGAAAGACAACTGAGGCGAGCAGAATAAAGCAGTGTATGAATTCATCCCTCCGCCCAGTCACTAGTGGTGATAATCCAGACTGCATGGCTTACTGCATTCACTCATCTGATAATCCGGACCTCGTGCCTCCTTTCATGAAAGGGCTGGCAGTAAAACATCTGCATCTGTGTTACAAATACATCAAAACCAGGCAGCGTCAGGATATTTTCTTTAGTGCAGTATGGGGTGTCATTTGTAGAGTTGTAACCTGTAGGAGTCAGTACTAACCAACTATGGTTTGGTACAGACACTCGAAGTTGGTATTGCTAAGTATGTATCCTTTTATGAAGCTTTTATTTTGGTATTTCAGCTGACGGCAGTGTGAATTTGCATAATAGCTAAATATTTAGGCTTGCAGAGCAACATTTATATTTAACATTTATATTCAATATTTAACATTTATATTTAACATTTAACATTTATATTCAATGTTTAACATTTAAATTTATATATAACATTTATATTTACTATTTAACATTTATAATTAATATTTAACATTGAGATTTAATATTTAACATTTAGATAACACATTTATATTTAATTTATACCATTTATATTTAATATTTAACATTTATATTTTACATTTATGTTTAACATTTAGATTTTATATTTAACATTTAGATTCATATTTAGCATTTGGATTTAACATTAATTTTAACTTAAATATATTTGTCAAATAATTAAACATAATTAAATGTGAAGAAGATCACAAATATTCCTCTTAATGTGATAAAAAAGGGACTTTTAAAAATTGACACTACATTTTAATGACGTTTTGGAGCTAAATGGGAAGAATTGTAGCTGTTTTTTTCAGTGTGCACAACTATACAAATTGCGCCCCATAGTGCAGTGCATGTGTGAAAGGGGCTTCAGTGAAGATGATTGTCCTCTGCATGTACAGACCTGCTGAATATAAACTTCATTAGTATAAGAAGTCGTCTGTTCATGAGATGTGTTCCTGCACGACGTTTACCTTTGAGTTTAGCAAAGTTCACACCATGCAGCTGTGTAGCTCTCTCTAGTATCATGTTTGTATGAAGATTTTGCTGTCATGAGTTGATCTTGTATTTTATGTGTCTTTGTTTCCTGTTTCATTTGTAGATTCTCTTGTGTTTCATGCCTTGGTTCCTCCCCTTGTTTATTATGTCTTATAAGTTATCCTATATATATGTCTTCCTTGTGTTTAGTGATTCATGTCTCTTGTGTTTGTGTATTTTCTTGTGTTTCTTAGTCTCATCTATTGTGTTTCCAGTTTAGGTTTTTGTCCTGTCCTTGTGTGTTTCCCTCATTGTTGATTAACCTGATTGGTCTCACCTGTGTCCTGTGTTCACACCTGTGTTGATTACTCTGTGTATTTAGTTTCTCCGTTTCCCCTGACCTGCGTTGTATCATTGTAAGTCGTCCTTGTGTTTTCTGAGTGTTTCCTTTTTGATTTAGTTTCTTGGACATTTTATTAAGTTTTGTTTGTACTTTTTGTTCTTTTATTATTCAAATCCTTTTTTGTGATCACATTTTTATTTATTAATATTTGTATACAGGTTGATATAAATGGTTGTTACAAGCAATATATTGACACAAAATCCAGCAGCCTCTTGCACCAGCTGTGCGTAAATTGTGTCCTAAGTTAGGGTGTAAAGTCCACCCTAAACCAAACGTTGATACTAGTCAGTTTGTAACTTAAGTTGTGTCATTGTTTGGTTTCACCACAGAGACGTAAGGTTCATCTTAACTAGTAGACCGTAACGCCCACTCAGTCCTGAGAAATGCTCTGACCTGTAAAATAAGATGTTTATGAACAGAGTTTTTTCAGAGTTGTGGATGTTTATTTTCACTCAGATTTTTGTTGATGCTTGATTAAAAATTACATTTTGATATGCTATATGAATTTTTAAATATTTAAAGTCATGTTCCCAGAGGCTTTAAACATTGAAAAACATGATGTGGAACTAAAAGTTGAAACGTTCTTTAAAGACCTTCAGCCTTTTGCACTAGCATTGCCAAGTTGTGTCCTAAGTTAAAGTGTAAGTCCTCACTAAACCAGACATTTAAACTAGTTATTTTGCAACTTAAGTTTTGTCATTGTTTGGTTGCACCACAGAGACGTAAGGTTCATCTTAACTAGTAGACAGTAACGTCCAAATTAACCCAAAACATTGTCGCAGATATGACGTTTACACTTCCAGCAGCCACTTCCAGGCAGCAGCAGCCTGTTGCACCAGCTGTGCGTAAACTCAAACGTAGCCTAGTTTGAATGTAATTTCTCATTTAGGATGGAGTTTACACTCTACTAACGTTTTGTGCGTTGCACCAGCTGAGATAGTTCCAACGTAAGCCTAAGTTACAACGTAATTATTACACTTGGCTCCTAGAAGGTGTAAAGTCCTCCATAGAGTATATCGGCTGCCATGGCGCGTAGTTTTGAAAGGTGGGATGATTTGGAAGATGAGGAGATACAGAGGGTTCCCCCAGCTAGATTATGTCTCCAACGCAATATCCAAGAGAAAGATTACATCCTTTGAAAAATATGATGACCAAGATTTACGCTCCTGTAGCCTGATGCACCAGCTGTGCATAAGCTGTGTCCTAAATTAGGGTGTAAAGTCCACCCTAAACTACACGTTAAAACTAGTTAGTTTGTAATTTATGTTGTGTCATTGTTTGGTTGCAACACGGAGACATAAGGTTAATCTTAACTAGTAGACCGTAACGTCCAAACTAACCAAAACATTGTCGCAGATATGACGTATACACTTCCAGCAGCCAATCAGAGGAACGCACCAATTTTGATGCATTGTTATCTTTCGTGCCTAATCGTCTCAGAACTGACCAACAGCTGAAACAAACTAAAGTAATGATAACTACAGTCTAAATCCTTAATCTACGGTGTGTCTAATAAAAGTGACATCGAGTGGTACAATTATCAACTACAACATGTGTTAATACTCAGGAGGGCAAATCTTGGTCATCATATTTTTCCAAAGGATTTAATCTCTCACGGATATCGTGTTGCAGACGTCATATAGCTGGGAGGACCCTCTGTATCTCCTCATCATCCCACTTTTCAAAACGACGCGCCATGGCATCCGATATACTGTACGGAGGACTTTACTCCTACTAGGAGCCAAGTGTAAGAATTAAGTTGCAACTTAGGCTTACTTTGGAACTATCTCAGCTGGTGCAACGCACAAAACGTTAGTAGAGTGTAAACTCCATCCTAAATGAGAAATTACATTCAAACTAGGCTACGTTTGAACTTATGCACAGCTGGTGCAACAGGCTGCTGAGTATTAACATATGTTGTAGTTGATAATTTTACCCCTCAAATTCACTGTTGTTACAGACACTGCAGATTAAGGATTTAGGCTATTGTTATCACTTTACTTTAGTTTGATTCAGCTGTCGGTCAGTTCCGAGAACACATATAATCCCTGCATCAAAATTGGTGCTTTCCTCTGATCAGCTGCTGGAAGTGACAGCATCATACCTGCGACAATGTTTGGGTTAGTTTGGACGTTACTGTCTACTAGTTAAGATGAACCTTACAAACTAACTAGTTTCAACGTATGGTTTAGTGATGACTTTACACTCTAACTTAGGACACAACTTGGCACTGCTGGTGCAAAAGGCTGAAGGTCTTTAAAGAACGTTTCAACTTTTAGTTCCACATCACGTTTTTCAATGTTTAAAGCCTCTGGGAACGTGACTTTGAATATTTAAAATTCATATAGAATATCAAAATGTAATTTTTAATCAAGCATCAACCCATAGGAAAAGAAATTTAGAGAGGAGATCTCAAAAGTGTTTCATTTCTGTCTTCTAGACAACAATGAGATCTGTTTGAAAGCAAAATGAGACTATAGCTTATGTCTCCTGTTTCTCATTCTTGCCTCCAGAAAAAAAAGTTGTAAAAAGTCTCAGCTTAGTCTCCCTTTCAGTTCAAAAGGAGATCTGGTCTCAATCTGAAATGATTCTCAGGTATTTCTCAAGTGTTGGGACTCCTTTTGAGCTCAGGTGGAGAAATCAGGGAGCTCTCTCAATTATCTCAATCTAACCTCATCCATTTGTTTTTGTCAGACTCAGTTTTTGGGTCTCAAGCTGAGCTCAGATGGAGCAAAGAAAGAGCCTGAGCTCATCTTTTCATGAACATTTATAGTGCCCTGCAAAATTAACATTTCAATGTAATTGTCCACAAAGTTACAATTCTCATTAAAACATTTGAACCACTTCAACATCAGCTATTTAGATGTGAAATGATCTCTTCTTTGACTTCACAGTATGGTCCTTCCTTTACAAGTCTGTTTGGAACAAAACAACTTCACAAAGATTTAGTGGATTTGAGAGAAATTACAAAAGATAGAGATTTCATACCAGGTATGACAGACCATTTATTTAAAATATGGGCCGCAAAAGGGCTGACCAGATTTAGCCAGATTATTACAATTAAAGGAGTGGACTCTTTTGGGCACTGGTGGCCTAGCGGTCTAAGCGCCCCACATACAGAGGCTACAGTTCTTGTAGCAGGGGTCATCGGTTCAATTCCCGGCCGGTCGACCATTTCCTGCATGTCTTCCCCCGCTCACTACTCGCCACATTTCCTGTCTCTCTTCAGCTGTCCTGTTAAATAAAGGCAAACTGCCCAAAAATATATTTTAAAAAAGAGAAGAAAATGAGCCATTAATGAGATCTCTCATTTAAGTCTCAAATAATACTCATGTCATGGTCTCAACTATTTCTCCTAGTGAATTTTAAGAGAAACTAATGAGAAACGAATGAGAACAATTTGAAACTTGAATGAGGCTGAAGTGAGAATCTCAGTTTTGCCTCCAAAGACTTAGAAGAGAAAGCCTAGAGCAGTAAAATTTTCCTCTGGGAACAAAAATCTGAGTGAAATTAAACATCCACAACTCTGAAAAAAACTCTGTTCATAAACATCTTATTTTACAGGTCAGAGCATTTCTCAGGACTGTGTGGGCGTGGCCTAACTCTTTGATTGACAGGTCAAGAGAGAGTTCACAGCCTGCGTGTTAGAGCCGTCTGACTCTGAATCTAAAGACATCAAAACTCCAGAATCTGAATATTATTCATTTCAAAGGGTCTCTGAGTGCTGAGTCACAAAATACTTCAGAATCAGGACTTCTATCATTTATTAGGTTTATCACTCCGTAGTCTCCGGGGCATCAGGACCATGTGATGCTCGGAGCAGAGGAGGCTGAAGTTCAGGAAGGCAGAGCATGGCTCCGGGTACAGACAGAGCTGTTTGGGTAAACTCTGAGCTGTTTTGGGAAAGTTAGTGAACCGGTCCTGGGGAAATCAGCGGATCATATGCAAGACTGCTTTAGCCACTCGATCACAGCTCAGCTAAACCACGTCCGAAAGTTTCCCCAAATCCACCGCAGTTATGAAAATAGAAGAATGACAACAAGCTGTCATCTTCAGCGGTGGATGTGCAGAGAGAGACACACGAGGACAGAGACACAAAGAGCAGAGAGACAGATATACAGACAGATTACAGGCAGTACGTGATTAGCAAACAAGCTAACAGCTAAGGAGACGCAGAGAGGAGGTCGCTCTGACGTCAGGAGACGGTCTGAGCAGGAGGGGAGGAGTTTTGTTGAACATGTGTGGGCGTGACTCAGTTTTCTATTCATGATTGGTTACATATTTATTTGTAAGTATACCCGCCCACATTAACCTATTGTCAAAATGTTATCAAAAACTTGACTGATAATAATTCAAAAATGGATTAAAGTTGAGTTGTCATATTTATATGTATATAATAGTTCGTACATGTGACTATAAATATCATAGTTAGAAAGGTTTTCTTGATTTTAGTTACCAGAGGCTTTAATAGCAGTCATTTGATGCATGGACCGAAACCACTGCTCTCTTTAGATGCATGTTTTTTTATTTAATGAGAGAGGAAAGTTGTCACCGCCAGTCTGGTCATGGTCTGTGTTGCTATCCCAGCATGCATTGTGCAGCTTAATGGCGCAAATCGTACTCAAAGTGCATGCCATACACTGATTACTTGGTTTTCATCAGCACCCAGGGTTTAAAGTGTGCTAGTAACATAAAGTGGTCACCATTTTCCATTTGAAAAATCTGGCAGACAAAGAGAAATCCAAACTCTACAAAGGTGGAGTCAGGGTGGTTGTTAGAGCAGTGATTTTAACAACCATCAACATTTTCACCCACTTAACGCAGAAACCTTTTGAGTGTTTGGAGCTGAGAAAACGCTGTACTCCTCAACAGCTCTCTTCTGTTTTTACCCAGAGTTCTGCCACTCCTCAGCTTTAACAACCTGACTGCTTTCAGACGCTGAGCTTTTATTCCCCAGTGACTCATCAAGTCTAAGTTTTGAAGATAAACCACATTCATATTTGAAGAAGAGTTTATCAGGCGGTGTTTTGCAGAGAGGATGAGGCTTCTGGCACCATTTCCACCCACCTTCAGTGCGACTATTTGAAACAAGTTTTGCCTTTATTGCCTCTGTGTTGTCATGGTATGCGCCCTGCCAAGCTTCTTCCAGCCGTTTGTGACTTTCAGGGAGCAGGTGAGATCATCACCGAGCACTCCTGTTCTTGAAATTGCTTTTTCTGTCTCGTCTTTTGTGTCGGTAGAAAGTGTTCCCGATTGACTTTACACGCATTGAAGGCTGTGAGTCATCCATAGAAACCGGGACACTGATGTTTGATAGTGCAGGAGACTTACTCAGTAGGTGGCTGTCTTTGTAGTTGAGTTTTGGAAAGGTTGGCAGGACTTCATCTGTAGAGCAGAAAGAAAGGGAAAGAAAGAAGAACTGAATTTTTAACAAATATACTTTCCTTTACTTTGATGAAACTCAGGGTGTCGATACATTTACTGAAGGTACTTGATCTGAACCTGTTCCCACTATGGTTTAAAACTAGAGCACCAAAAACAGAGAAGCATCAGTGTGTCACAATGAACCTGTAAGTAAGACCTTGCAGATCAAATATGATGATTGCCCTTCTTCACTTCAAACTCATTCAGATTCTGATTTTGGTGGACTGAAGCTGCAATTATCTTCCTCATCTCCAAATTAAAGAACACAACTGTTGGAATGTGCGTCATGCTCTAAGGATTGTGGGTTCTAGAGGAGGGCAGGAGATACACAGCATGCATCCAGAATGCTAAAACTAAGCATCCTTGAAATTTTGCTTTTAAAGGAACCACCCCTAATTTTTATTATTTCATTGGATTTCATTTATTTTTTATTAATTAATTCATTCATTTTTATTTTAGATTATTTTTTATTTTAGACTGTTTTGTTTCAGATTATTTTATTTATATTATTTTATTTTGTTTCAGATTATTTTTTATTCTGAGATTATTTTGTTTCAGATTATTTTTAATTTTTAGATTACTTCTTATTTTACATTATTTTGTTTTATATCATTTAATTTCAAATTATTTTATTAATTTTATTTTGTTTTAGATTGTGTTTTATTTTCAGATTATTTTTCATTTTAGATTATATTGTTTAATATTATTTTATCTTATAAATACTATTTTATTTTGTTTCGTTTTAGATAGTTTTATTTTATCTCTTTATTTAATTTTCTGTAAGTGTATTATAAATATTTTAACTACTTTTCAATTATTCTTATTATGATTTGTTTAATTATTTACTTTTATTAATTTAAGTTTTTTGCAATTATTTTGTATTCAGTATTTTGAATCTTAATTTAATTATTCTACTTTTTTTAATGAAATATCTATACATGAGAGCTGCCTACGATTCTAATGCCTGCATCGTTGTTTTGTGTTGTGTTGGCTTAATCTAATAGAAAAGTAAATAAATAAAGGAACCCCCAACTTTGACCAAACCAAATATTCAGAAAGATCATTTTCCGTTTCAATGATTTGAGCTCCACCTGCCTTGCAGGCACATTGGGTTGGAGTTAAATGTCTTAGGAAGTATTTGAGAGAAGGTTTAACAGGATAGCACTCACCACAATCACTATGTGAGGAGTAGAGCAATAAGAACATGTTCATTGACAATATTCTTTCAAAAGAATAGAAATAAAATATCTGAAAATTGAGCAAAGACACCCTTTAGAAACAGAATAGTGATAAAAAATAACACTATTCAACCTCCAAACATGTACGGACACACACAAGGGCATAATGTACCACAGCCTGTATGATTACAGAGCCATCAGCATCAGTTGTGCAGCAGCTGGAGTGAATGCACAAGAGAATACAGACGAAGAATACTTGTGAACAAGAGTTTGGCCCGAGGTTAGCTTAATAAAAAAGAGAGAAAGAAAAAGAAGTGTTTCATACAGGCTGCTCCCCTGGAGACCGGTCTTAAACCTTGAGAAGATTTGATGAGAAACATGAAAAGGCTGTGACTCATCTCATCTTGTTTTAACACAGTCTCCATCTGTATTCATGCACAGCAGCCGTCTTGAAGTTAGTCTGTCTGTTGATCCCCCGCGCGGCTCCTTGAGTTCACACAGGACTGAGGCTTTCCCACTCAAGTGGATTTGCTGTGTCACTGCAAATCTCTAATGGAGCAGAGTGTTTTTCTTTTTTGAGACAGACTCATTTAAGTTTCATCAGACTGCTCCCGAGGGGCTGAGGGAGGGAGTCCAGGAGCTGCTGTGGATCAGCTTCGACCACGGCTGACAACAGAATCTAAGAGAGCGTTGACTCTTTTGATCTGATGTCCTTCTGTGCTTCTCTTCATTACACATTAGTGCCATTACTACATTACAAATAAGCTCCTGTGCAGAGAATGAAGTGGTTTCTACTCTCACCGCACAGCAGGGCCTGAAGAAACCCCTTCTCTCCACCTCAAAATCTAGAGTTTAGTTCTCCTTGAAGTTGGTGTCTAAATAAACATACACTGTTTTCTTTCTGTATCCTCTCTCTCTCTTTTCTTATCAGGAAGAAAATTAAAAACTGTTTTCATCTTTATTCAATTTAAAGCCAGCAGAGGACTGCAGGGCTGTAACTTCATGAAAGTAATATACTGTGGACTCCTTCATTCTTCTCATTCATATTCTATTTTCTAATTTAATGTGTATATCTTTTAGAATTAATTTTAGTTTGTGTGCTTACTTATTTAATCTGTGTCATTTGTATTTATATCCTTTTAACACTTCCTGCTGCCTCTTCTCAACCATAAGGCCATGGTCCCAATGTTCAACCAATCAGAAGATCTGTTACAAATGTGTGCTGTTGCTGTCAAAGACTGAGTGAAGAGCATAGACTGTATAAAATATGGACGTAGTATCCATGAAGACGCACATCTGTTTCTGAAGAGCTGTTTTGAGACCAATCAGCGGCGGCAGCCATATTGTTTCTGTGGAGCCAGTGTGACATAAAGAGGCAGAGTTTGAGCCTCCTAGCCAACAGCTGCAGTGTTCCCACAGTCAGCTGTGCCTCTCATTGGAAGACTAGTAATCTCAATATTTTCGAAATTGCCGCGTTAGGAAAAATTCACCCCCCTCACAGTGAGAGGACATCGAGAAATGATCTATCCAGACTACACTTGTTTTTTGAACCAGGCTGTAAACATGTTTATTTCTGCTGTAAAGATCGTCTTCTTTGAATTGGTGTGTATGTGGTTTCTGGTACTTCCGGAGCCAGCCTCAAGCGGATCCTCGATGAACTGCAGTTTTTAGCACTTCCACATTGGACTCATATTTTAAGACCGGAGGCTGCCGCTTGGTGAAGAGAGACAAAACAAGTCCCTTATCAAAGGTTTTATGTCAGCTCAGCACCATAACATTAAGTAGGACAGTGTGAATGGAATCAGTAACTTGCAGATTTTCGATTTTGTGCATATAGATATCATTAAACTGGCTTACTTGCAACTCACTTGATCTAGACAATCTATTTTCTACACAGAAATCACAGAGAGGTATGGTGAGAGGAAAACTAACACAGCCAATACATTGCTTTTTGTCTGAGCTGGCCAGAGTGTGTAATGTGCTACACAGAAATTAAAGCTTCATAAAATGTGGCAAAAGAAGATTTTTAAAACTGCAAAACCTGCAGAAAAAGCCCCAAAAACCCACAGAGGGAATGTCTAAAAACTGTGCACACACCGTGTACATTGAAGCCAAACTTAAAGCAAGGGTTGGTACTCACGGAAAACTGGCATGAATTGAATGTAGCATTTCCTCAGGACTCCGTCTAACTCAAAGTTCATTAATTGTCTGTTCACACATCAACCAGTCAGTAATTCAATGCAACACAGGTGGTAAAAATCAATGAGCTGATAAATTAGGGCACTAATAAAGAAATGAGCTAAATGTATATTCCAATGAAATAAAATAATTGGTTATATTTTATATCTTAAAGATATTTTAAAGGAAAGTCTCACTGACAGCTGTCTGATTGCAGTGGCACATAAGTTACTGTAGATAAACATCCATAAGCATTATCTTATAGTTATATAGTAATAAAGTTAAAGCGATAGTTGTTGTTGTTTTTTTAGCGTGGCTGTTTGAGGTACAGTTAATAAGGAGATGACGGTCAGCTCTGCCTCTTTAAGAGAAACAAGACAAAGAACTCACACAGAAATTCAGCCATTGACTGCTGCATACAGGATTAACTTTACTGTGTCAGTAAGCTCTTTGTGATGCACAACATGGGTCCAAAGCAAGTTGCAACCTCTGGCCTCAAAATATGAAGCCCATACAGAAGTGTTACAAAACTGCAGTTCATCAAGCGTCCACTTGAGGGCTGGCTTCAGAAACACCGGAAACCACATACACACCCATTCAAAGAAGACGATCTTTACAGCAGAAATAAACCTGTTTACAGTCTGGTTCAAAAAACAGCTTGGCTGTACGTAGATAATTTCTCTATCAGCACACACTGTACAGGGGGGTGAATTTTTTTATAACGCAACAGTTCAGAGGATATTAAGATTACCAGTTTTTGCCCAATTAAGGACATGACTGACTTGACTGACGAGCGGGAACACACAGCTGTTGGCTAGGAGGCTAAACGCCCACCTCTTTACCTC